>NW_027490487.1:0-183490 GCF_050948175.1 Xylocopa sonorina | reverse complement strand
TGCGATATCGCATTTTAAGAAGCATTAGAACTCTATTGCTACGATACGTATTCATCTGCAAACGCTACTTCCTAGCATAGAAGTGTCGCATTTACATTCTTTTGAAGTGAATACGAGGTATACATGACACTTCGCAATGAATATTATATCTTCTCATGAAACATAGGAATGAGGTGCTATATCGCGTTTTGAGAAGCATTAGAACTCTATTGCTACGATACGTAGACATCTGCAAACGCTATTTCCTAGCATGGAAGTGCCGCATTTACATTCGTTTGAAGTGAATACGAGATATACATGACACTTCGCAGTGAATATTATATCTTATCATGAAACATAGAAGTGAGATGCGATATGTCATTTTAAGAATCATTAGAACTCTATTGTTTCGACACGTAGTCATCTGGAAACGCTATTTCCTAGCAAGGAAGTGTCGCATTTACATCCTTTTGAAGTCAATACGAGGTATACATGACACTTCGCAATGAATATTATATCTGATCATGAAACATAGAAATGAGATGCGACATCTCGTTTTAAGAAGCATTAGAACACTATTGCTACGATACGTAGACATCTGCAAACGCTATTTCCTAGCATGGAAGTGTCGCATTTACATTCTTTTGATGTGAATACGAGATATACATGACACTTCGCAATGAATGTTATACCTTATAGTGAAACATAGAAGAGAGATGCCATATCGCGTTTTAGGAAGCATTGTAACACTACTGCTGCGATACGTAGACATCTGCAAACGCTATTTCCTAGCATGGACGTGTCACATTTACATTCTTTTGAAGCGAATACGATGTATACATGACACTTCGCAATGAATATTATATCTTATCATGAAACATAGCAGTGAGATGCGATATCGCGTTTTAAGAAGCATTAGAACTCTATTGCTACGATACGTAGACATCTGCAAACGCTATTTCCTAGCATGGAAGTGTCGCATTTACATTCATTTGAAGTGAATATGAGGTATACATGACACTTCGTAATGAATATTATACCTTATCATGAAACATAGGAGAGTGATGCGATATCGCGTTTTAGGACGCATTGGAATTCTATTGCTGCGATACTTAAGACATCTGCAAACGCTATTTCCTAGCATGGAAGTGTCGCAATTACATTCTTTTGACGTGAATACGAGATATACATGACACTTCGCAATGAATATTATATCTTCTCATGAAACATAGCAGTGAGATGCGATATCGCGTTTTAAGAAGCATTAGAACTCTATTGCTGCGATACGTAGACATCTGCAAACGCTATTTCCTAGCATGGAAGTGTCGCACTTACATTCTTTTGAAGTGAATACGAGGTATACATGACACTTCGCAATGAATATTATATCTTATCATGAAACATAAAAGTGAGATGCGATATCGCGTTCTAAGAAGAATTAGAACTCTATTGCTACGATACGTAGACATCTGCAAAGGCTATTCCCTAGCATAGAAGGGTCGCATTTACTTTCTTTTGAAGTGAGTACGAGGTATACATAACACTCCATAATGAATATTATATCTTCTCATGAAACATAGCAGTGAGATGCGATATCGCGCTTTAAGAAACATTAGAACTCTATTGCTACGATACGTAGACATTTGCAAAGGCTATTCCCTAGCATGGAAGGGTCGCATTTCCATTCTTTTGAAGTGAGTACGAGGTATACATATCACTCCATAATGAATATTATATCTTATCATGAAACTTAGCAGTGAGATGCGATATCGCGTTTTAAGAAGCATTAGAACTCTATTGCTACGATACGTAGACATCTGCAAACGCTATTTCCTAGCATGTAAGTGCCGCAATTACATTCGTTTGAAGTGAATACGAGATATACATGACACTTCGCAATGAATATTATATCTTATCATGAAACATAGGAATGAGGTGCTACATCGCGTTTTGAGAAGCATTAGAACTCTATTGCCTATATACGTAGACATCTGCAAACTCTATTTCCTAGCATGGAAGTGTCGCATTTACATTCTTTTGAAGTGAATACGAGGTATACATGACACTTCGCAATGAATATTATATCTTATCATGAAACATAGCAGTGAGATGCGATATCGCGTTCTAAGAAGCATTAGAACTCTATTGCTACGATACGTAGACATCTGCAAACGCTATTTGCTAGCATGGAAGTGTCGCATTTACATTCGTTTGAAGTGAATACGAGATATACATGACACTTCGCAATGAATATTATATCTTATCATGAAACATAGGAATGAGGTGCTATATCGCGTTTCGAGAAGCATTAGAACTCTATTGCTACGATACGTAGACATCTGCAAACGCTATTTCCTAGCAAGGAAGTGTCGCATTTACATTCTTGTGAAGAGAAATCGAGGTATACATGACACTTCGCAATGAATATTATATCTTATCATGTAACATAGGAGTGAGATGCGATATCGCTTCTTAAGAAGCATTAGAACCCTATTGCTACGATACGTAGACATCTGCAACCGCTACTTCCTAGCATGGAAGTGTCGCATTTACATTCATTTGAAGTGAATACGAGGTATACATGACACTCCACAATGAATATTATATCTTATCACGGAACATAGAAATGAAATGAGCCATCGCGTTTTGAGAAGCATTAGAACTCTATTGCTACGATACGTAGACATCTGCAAACGCTATTTCCTAGCATGGAAGTGTCGCATTTACATTCGTTTGAAGTGAATACGAGGTATACATGGCAGTTCGAAATGAATATTATATCTTATCATGAAACATAGATGTGAGATGCGATATCGCGTTTTAAGAAGTATTAGAACTATATTGCTAGGATACGTAGACATCTGCAAACAATATTTCCTAGCAAGGAAGTGTCGCATTTACATTCATTTGAAGTGAATACGAGGTATACATAATACTCTACAATGAATATTATATCTTACCAAGAAACATAGAAATGAAATGCGACATCTCGTTTTATAAAGCATTAGAATTCTATTGCTGCGATACGTAGACATCTGCAAACGCTATTTCCTAGCATGTAAGTGTCGCATTTACATTCTTTTGAAGTGAATACGAGGTATACATGACACTTCGCAATGATTATTATATCTTATCGTGAAACATAGAAGTGAGATGCGATATCGCGTTCTAAGAAGCATTAGAACTCTATTGCTACGATACGTAGACATCTGCAAACGCTATTTCCTAGCATGGATGTGTCGCATTTACATTCGTTTGTAGTGAATACGAGGTATACATAACACTCTACAATGAATATTATATCTTATCATGAAACACAGCAGTGAGATGCGATATCGCGTTTTAAGAAGCATTAGAACTCTACTGCTACGGTACGCAAACATCCGCAAACGCTATTACCTAGCATGGAAATGCCGCATTTACATTCTTTTGAAGATAATACGAGGTATACATAACCGTACACAATGAATATTATATCTTATCCCGAAACATAGAAGTGAGATGCGATATCGCGATTTAAGGAGCACTGGAACTCTACTGCTACGATGCGTAGACATCTGCAAATGTTATTTCCTAGCAAGGAAGTGTCGCATTTACATTCTTTTGAAGTGAATACGAGGTATATATAACACTCCACAATGAATATTATATCTTATCACGAAACATAGAAATGAAATGCGACATCTCATTTTATGAAGCATTAGAACTCTATTGCTATGATACGTAGACATCTGCAAATGTTATTTCCTAGCAAGGATGTGTCGCACTTACATTCTTTTGAAGTGAACTCGAGGTATTCATAGCACTCCACAATGAATATTATATCTTATCATGAAACATAGAAATGAGATGCGACATCTCGTTTTAAGAAGTATTAGAACTCTATTCTTTCGATACGTGGTCATTTGGAAACGCTATTTCCTAGCAAGGAAGTGTCGCATTTACATTCTTTTGAAGCGAATACGAGGTATACATGACACTTCGCAATGAATATTATATCTTATCGTGAAACATAGAAGTGAGATGCGATATCGCGTTCTAAGAAGCATTAGAACTCTATTGCTACGATACGTAGACATCTGCAAACGCTATTTCCTAGCATGGAAGGGTCGCATTTACATTCTTATGAAGTGAATACGAGGTATACATAACACTCCATAATGAATATTATATCTCATAATGAAACATAGCAGTGAGATGCGACATCTCCTTTAAGAAGCATTGGAACTCGATTGCTACGATACGTAGACATCTACAAACGCTATTTCCTAGCATGGAAGTGTCGCATTTACATTCTTTTGAAGTGAATACGAGGTATACATGACACTTCGCAATGATTATTATATCTTATCGTGAAACATAGAAGTGAGATGCGATATCGCGTTCTAAGAAGCATTAGAACTCTATTGCTACGATACGTAGACATCTGCAAACGCTATTTCCTAGCATGGATGTGTCGCATTTACATTCGTTTGTAGTGAATACGAGGTATACATAACACTCTACAATGAATATTATATCTTATCATGAAACACAGCAGTGAGATGCGATATCGCGTTTTAAGAAGCATTAGAACTCTACTGCTACGGTACGCAAACATCCGCAAACGCTATTACCTAGCATGGAAATGCCGCATTTACATTCTTTTGAAGATAATACGAGGTATACATAACCGTACGCAATGAATATTATATCTTATCCCGAAACATAGAAGTGAGATGCGATATCGCGATTTAAGGAGCACTGGAACTCTACTGCTACGATGCGTAGACATCTGCAAATGTTATTTCCTAGCAAGGAAGTGTCGCATTTACATTCTTTTGAAGTGAATACGAGGTATATATAACACTCCACAATGAATATTATATCTTATCACGAAACATAGAAATGAAATGCGACATCTCATTTTATGAAGCATTAGAACTCTATTGCTATGATACGTAGACATCTGCAAATGTTATTTCCTAGCAAGGATGTGTCGCACTTACATTCTTTTGAAGTGAACTCGAGGTATTCATAGCACTCCACAATGAATATTATATCTTATCATGAAACATAGAAATGGGATGCGACATCTCGTTTTAAGAAGTATTAGAACTCTATTCTTTCGATACGTGGTCATTTGGAAACGCTATTTCCTAGCAAGGAAGTGTCGCATTTACATTCTTTTGAAGCGAATACGAGGTATACATGACACTTCGCAATGAATATTATATCTTATCGTGAAACATAGAAGTGAGATGCGATATCGCGTTCTAAGAAGCATTAGAACTCTATTGCTACGATACGCAGACATCTGCAAACGCTATTTCCTAGCATGGAAGGGTCGCATTTACATTCTTATGAAGTGAATACGAGGTATACATAACACTCCATAATGAATATTATATCTCATAATGAAACATAGCAGTGAGATGCGACATCTCCTTTAAGAAGCATTGGAACTCGATTGCTACGATACGTAGACATCTACAAACGCTATTTCCTAGCATGGAAGTGTCGCATTTACATTCTTTTGAAGTGAATACGAGGTATACATGACACTTCGCAATGAATATTATATCTTATCATGAAACATAGCAGTGAGATGCGATATCGCGTTCTAAGAAGCATTAGAACTCTATTGCTACGATACGTAGACATCTGCAAACGCTATTTGCTAGCATGGAAGTGTCGCATTTACATTCGTTTGAAGTGAATACGAGATATACATGACACTTCGCAATGAATATTATATCTTATCATGAAACATAGGAATAAGGTGCTATATCGCGTTTCGAGAAGCATTAGAACTCTATTGCTACGATACGTAGACATCTGCAAACGCTATTTCCTAGCAAGGAAGTGTCGCATTTACATTCTTGTGAAGAGAAATCGAGGTATACATGACACTTCGCAATGAATATTATATCTTATCATGTAACATAGGAGTGAGATGCGATATCGCTTCTTAAGAAGCATTAGAACCCTATTGCTACGATACGTAGACATCTGCAACCGCTACTTCCTAGCATGGAAGTGTCGCATTTACATTCATTTGAAGTGAATACGAGGTATACATGACACTCCACAATGAATATTATATCTTATCACGGAACATAGAAATGAAATGAGCCATCGCGTTTTGAGAAGCATAAGAACTCTATTGCTACGATACGTAGACATCTGCAAACGCTATTTCCTAGCATGGAAGTGTCGCATTTACATTCGTTTGAAGTGAATACGAGGTATACATGGCAGTTCGAAATGAATATTATATCTTATCATGAAACATAGATGTGAGATGCGATATCGCGTTTTAAGAAGTATTAGAACTATATTGCTAGGATACGTAGACATCTGCAAACAATATTTCCTAGCAAGGAAGTGTCGCATTTACATTCATTTGAAGTGAATACGAGGTATACATAATACTCTACAATGAATATTATATCTTACCAAGAAACATAGAAATGAAATGCGACATCTCGTTTTATAAAGCATTAGAATTCTATTGCTGCGATACGTAGACATCTGCAAACGCTATTTCCTAGCATGTAAGTGTCGCATTTACATTCTTTTGAAGTGAATACGAGGTATACATGACACTTCGCAATGATTATTATATCTTATCGTGAAACATAGAAGTGAGATGCGATATCGCGTTCTAAGAAGCATTAGAACTCTATTGCTACGATACGTAGACATCTGCAAACGCTATTTCCTAGCATGGATGTGTCGCATTTACATTCGTTTGTAGTGAATACGAGGTATACATAACACTCTACAATGAATATTATATCTTATCATGAAACACAGCAGTGAGATGCGATATCGCGTTTTAAGAAGCATTAGAACTCTACTGCTACGGTACGCAAACATCTGCAAACGCTATTACCTAGCATGGAAATGCCGCATTTACATTCTTTTGAAGATAATACGAGGTATACATAACCGTACGCAATGAATATTATATCTTATCCCGAAACATAGAAGTGAGATGCGATATCGCGATTTAAGGAGCACTGGAACTCTACTGCTACGATGCGTAGACATCTGCAAATGTTATTTCCTAGCAAGGAAGTGTCGCATTTACATTCTTTTGAAGTGAATACGAGGTATATATAACACTCCACAATGAATATTATATCTTATCACGAAACATAGAAATGAAATGCGACATCTCATTTTATGAAGCATTAGAACTCTATTGCTATGATACGTAGACATCTGCAAATGTTATTTCCTAGCAAGGATGTGTCGCACTTACATTCTTTTGAAGTGAACTCGAGGTATTCATAGCACTCCACAATGAATATTATATCTTATCATGAAACATAGAAATGAGATGCGACATCTCGTTTTAAGAAGTATTAGAACTCTATTCTTTCGATACGTGGTCATTTGGAAACGCTATTTCCTAGCAAGGAAGTGTCGCATTTACATTCTTTTGAAGCGAATACGAGGTATACATGACACTTCGCAATGAATATTATATCTTATCGTGAAACATAGAAGTGAGATGCGATATCGCGTTCTAAGAAGCATTAGAACTCTATTGCTACGATACGTAGACATCTGCAAACGCTATTTCCTAGCATGGAAGGGTCGCATTTACATTCTTATGAAGTGAATACGAGGTATACATAACACTCCATAATGAATATTATATCTCATAATGAAACATAGCAGTGAGATGCGACATCTCCTTTAAGAAGCATTAGAACTCTATTGCTACGATACGTAGACATCTGCAAACGCTATTTCCTAGCATGGAAGTGTCGCATTTACATTCTTGTGATGTGAGTACGAGGTATGCATGACACTTCGCAATGAATATTATACCTTATCACGAAACATGGAAGCGAGATGCGATATCGCATTTAAAGAAGCATTAGAACTCTATAGCTACGATGCGTTGACATCTGCAAATGCTATTTCCTAGCATGGAAGTGTCGCATCTACATTCTTGTGACGTGAGTACGAGGTATACATGACACTTCGCAATGAATATTATATCTTATCATGAAACATAGAAGTGAGATGCGATATGGCGTTTTAGAAAGCATTAGAACTCTATTGCTACGATACGTAGACATCTGCAAACGCTATTTCCTAGCATGGAAGTGTCGCATTTACATTCTTTTGGAGTGAATACGAGGTATACATGACAGTTCGCAATGAGTATTATATCTTATAATGAAACATAGGAATGAGATGCGATATCGCGTTTTGAGAAGCGTTAGAATCCTATTGCTAATATACGTAGACATCTGCAAACGCTATTTCCTAGGAAGGAAGTGTCGCATTTACATTCATATGATGTGCACACGAGGAATACATAAGGCTTCGCAATGAATATTAAATATTATCATAAAACATAGGAATGAGTTACGATATCGCGTATTGAGAAGCATTAGAACTCTATTGCTACGATACGTAGACATCTGCAAATGCTATTTCCTAGCAAGGATGTGTCGCATTTACATTCCTTTGAGGCGAATACGAGGTATACATAACACTCCACAATACATATTATATCTTATCACGAAACATAGAAATGAGGAGCGATTTCGCGTCTTAAGAAGCATTAGAACTCTGTTGCTTCGATACGTAGACATCTGGAAACGTAATTTCCTAGAAAGTAAGTGTCGCATTTACATTCTGTTGAGAGGAATACGATGTATACATGACACTTCGCAATGAATATTATATCTTATGATGAAACATAGAAATGAGATGCGATATGGCGATTCAAGAAGCATTAGAACTCTGTTTCTTCGATACGTAGATATCTGCAAACCTTATTTCCTAGCAAGGAAGTGTCGCATTTACATTCTTTTGAAGTGAATTCGAGGTGTCACGTCCGGCGAAACTATTTTCCGATGCTCCGGAGGCTTTACGACACGAGCCTATTTTTCGGTAATTCTTTCCGCGGGAACGCGTTAAGACCGGGTCCGACAATTTCGGCTGACGCGACACTAGCGAAAACACTCGCGATAATAAGGGAATGACCCTACCTTTCGATGACTTCTCTCTCGATTTGTAGGTAGAAACGGCGTGGAGGATCGTTCGCTGGGATCGTAGCGGATATCGTTCTGTTGGCTGCTACAGAAATCTCGATCAGTCGCCAGCGAAGACGAGGACGGCGGTCGGAATTCAGCGATGATGCTGAATGTGGCAGAATCGTCGTGATGCGTCGTGGTGTCTGGATTGGAGGCGTCGACGGTCGCTTCGAAAAGCGGCGTCTGGACTGGTGCGAAGGCAGGTCGCTGTTATACGACGACTCTCGGAACACCCTCCAAATATTCACGCACAAGTGATCGTATGAAATTCTTCCTACTCGCACGTCGCGTTCTTCGCAAACCGGAAGCACGATTCATTCACCAGGTTTTTCTGTACTTTCAACTAAGATCTGAAGGATAAGTGGCGGTCTCAACGTCACAAAGCCGATTTCTATACACCTTCAATTTGATGAAGTGCAACCCCAGTTGTATGGAAGAACCCGTGGAAGAATTCGTAGTTAAATGTAATGTTAAAAGTAGAACTAGTATTGTTAACACTTGATAAAATTAATGGATGTGGAAATAGTAGACTTGGTAAAAGAACTTGTACTTGGATATAGTAAAAGTAAAAATAAAATATATTCTAGGTTTAAAGTATACATGAACTGGACCTCCTCGGTTCGCGGGGCACTACGGTCGCGGAGGCTCGCGGTAGGCAGATCGCGGTCCCGCGAGTGGGGGACTCGCGTCTCGAGGCGGAGAGCGCGCGGTCCAGCGAGTGGGGACTCGCGGCTCGTGGTGGGGCCAACGGCGCATGCCGCTGGCCGGACGCATCTTACTTAGTGTAACTTAGATCTAGGAATTCTTATATATGCGTCATGATATGGTATGTATGTCCTAGCTTAGAAGTAATATATAGGTTCTAGCAGATCCTGTTCCCGGAATTGGAAAAGACCCCATTCAGGTGATGGGCTGCGGCTATGTCTTCCTGCAGGACGGAATCCTCGGTGCGAGGGAGATAGGGCTGCCCGTCCATGGTGCGGGCGAGACAGGTATACTCGGTGGTGCGAGTGAGACACTGGTGCTCGGTACGAGCGAAACAGGTATACTCGGCGGTGCGAGTGAGGCAGCGAACTCTTCCAGTTGCTGGTTCTGCAGGCGAGTTTGGCTGGTTGCATGCGTCCAGGGGTTGATGCTGGGGGGTGCGAGGTGGTTCCTTTCTAGGAAATTACGTTCCCAGATATCTCTGTATCGAAGCTATAGAGTACTAATGCCCCTTAAAACGCCATATCGCATCTCATTTCTATGTTTCGTGATAAGATATAATATTCATTGTTGACTGTTATCTATACCTCGCATTCACTTCAAATGAATGTAAATGCGACACTTCCTTGCTAGGAAATAGCGTCTGTAGATGTATCGTCTATGTATCGTAGAAATAGAGTTCTAAAGCTTCTTAAAACTCGATATCGCATCTCATTTCTATGATTCATGATAAGATAGAATATTCATTGCGAAGTATCATGTATACCTCGTATTCACTTGAAAGAATGTAAATGCGACTCTCCCTTGCTAGGAAGTAGCATTTGCAGATGTCTACGTATCGAAGCTATAGAGTTCTAATGCTTCTTAAAACGCGATATCGCATCTTATTTCTATGTCTCATGATAAGATATAATATTCAATGGGAAGTATCATGTATACATGGCGTACACTTCAAATGAATGTAAATGCGACATTTCCTTGCTAGGAAATACGGTTTGCAGATGTCTACGTACCGTAGCGATAGTGTTCTAATGCTTCTTAAAGCGCGATATCGCATCTCATTTCCATGTTTCATGAAAGGATATAATTTTCATTGTGCAGTGTTATGTAAACCTCGTATTCACTTAAAAAGAGAGTAAATGCGACACTTCCTTGTTAGGTAGTTGCGTATGAAGTAGTCTACGTATCGTAGAAATAGAGTTCTAATGCTTCTTAAAATGCGATATCGCATCTCATTTCTATGTCTCATGATGAGATATAATATTCATTGCGGAGTGGCATGTATACCTCGCATACACTTCAAATGAATGTAAATGCGACACATCCGTGCTACGAAATATTGTTTGCAGATGTCTACGTATCCTAGCAATATAGTTCTAATATTTCTTAAAACGCGATATCGCATCTCACATCTATGTTTCATGATAAGATATAATATTCATTGCGAACTGCCATGTATACCTCGTATTCACTTCAAAAGAATGTAAATGTGACACTTTCATGCTAGGAAATAGCATTTGCAGATGTCTACATATCGTAGCAATAGAGTTCTACTGCTTCTTAGATTGCGATATCGCATCTCACTACTATGTTTCATGATAAGATATAATATTCATTGCGAAGTGTCATGTATACCTCGTATTCACTTCAAAAGAATGTAAATGCGACACTTCCATGCTAGGAAATAGCGTCTGCAGATGTCTACGCGTCGAGGCAATTGAGTTCTAATGCTTCTTAAAACGCGATATCGCATCTCACACCTATGTGTCATGATAAGATATAATAATCATAGCGATGTGTCATGCATACCACGTATTCACTTCAAAAGAATGTAAATGCGACACTTACATGCTAGGGAATAGCCTTTGCAGATGTCTACGTATCGAAGCAATGAATTTCTAATGCTTCTTAAAACACGGTAGCGCATCTCATTTCTATGTCTCATGATAAGGTATAATATTCATTGCGAAGTGTTACGTATTCCTCGTCTACACCTCAAATGAATGTAAATGCGACACTTCCCTGCTAGGAAATAGCGCTTGCAGATGTTTACGTATCGAAGCAATAGAGTTCTAATGCTTCTTATATCGCGATATCGCATCTTATTTATATGTTTCATGATAAGATATAGTATTCATTGCGAAGTGTCACGTATACCTCGGATGCACATCAAATGAATTTAAATGCGACGCTACCTTGCTAGGAAATAGCGTTTGCAGATGTCGACGTATTCTAGCAATACAGCTCTAATGATCCCAGAACGAGATATCGCATCTCTTTTCTATGTCCCAAGATAAGATGTAATATTCAATGCGAAGTGTTATGTATTCCTCGTCTACACTTCAAATGAATGCAAATGCGACACTTCCTTGCTAGGAAGTAGCGTTTGCAGAGGTCTACGTATCGTAGCAATAGAGTTCTGATGCTTCTCAAAACGCGATATCGCATCTCATTTCTATGTCTCATGATAAGATATAATATTCATTGCAGAGTGGCATGTATATCTCGTCTACACTTGTAATGAATGTAAATGCGACACTTCCTTGCTAGGAAGTAGCGTTTGCAGATGTCTACGTATCGAAGCAATAGGGATTTAATGCTTCTCAAATCGCGATATCGCTTCTCATTTCTATGATTCATGATAATATATAATATTCACTGCGAAGTGTCATGTATACCTCGCATACACTTCAAATGAATGTGAATGAGACAGTTCCTTGCTAGGAAACAGTGTTTGCAGATATCTACGAATCGAAGCAATAGAGTTCTAAAGCATCATAAATCGCGATATCGCATCTCAATCCAATGTTTCATGATGAGATATAATATTCATTGTGCAGTGTTATGAATACCTCGTATTCACTTCAAAGGAATGCAAACGCTACACTTCCTTGCCAGGAAATAACGTTTGCAGATGTCTACGTATCGTAGCATTAGAGTTCTAATGCTTCTCAAAAGGCGATGTCGCTACTCATTACTATGTTTCATGATAATATATAATATTCATTGTGGAGCGTCCTGTATACCTCGTATTTCAAAAGAATGTAAATGCGACACTTCCTTGCTGGGAAATAGCGTTTGCAGATGTCTACGTATGGAAGCAATAGAATTCTAATGCTTCTTAAATCGTCATATCGCATCTCATTTCTATGTTTCATGATAAGATATAATATTCATTGCGAAGTGTCATGTATGCCTCGTATTCCTTTCAGAGGAATGTAAATGCGACACTTCCTTGTTAGGGGTAGCGTTTGCAGATGTCTACGTATCGAAGCAATAGAGTTCTAATGGTTCTTAAATCGCCATATTACTTCTCATTCCTATGTTTCATGACGAGATATAATTTTCATTTTGGAGTGTTATGTATACCTCGCATACAGTTCAACTGAATGTACGTGCGACACTTCCTTGCTAGGAAATAGCGTTTGCAGATGTCTACGTATGGAAGTAATAGAATTCTAATGCTTCTTAAATCGTCACATTGCATCTCATTTCTATGTTTCATGATAAGATATAATATTCATTGCGAAGTATCATGTCTGCCTCGTATTCCTTTCAGAAGAATGTAAATGCGACACTTCCTTGTTAGGGATAGCGTTTGCAGATGTCTACGTATCGAAGCAATAGAGTTCTAATGCTTCTTAAATCGTCATATCGCATCTCATTTCTATGTATCATGATAAGATATAATATTCATTGCGAAGTGCCATGTATACCTCGCATACACTTCAATTGAATGTACATGCGACGCTTCCTTGCTAGGAAATAGCGTTTGCCGATATCTACGTATCGAAGCATTAGAGTTCTGGTGCATGCTAAATCGCGATATCGCTTCTCATTTCTATGTTTCATGATAAGATATAATATTCATTGCGAAGTGTCATGTATAGCTGGCATACACTTCAAAAGAATGTAAAGGCGTCACTTCCTTGCTAGGAGATAGCGTTTGCAGATGTCTACATATCGAAGCAATACAGTTGTTATGCTTCTTAAATCGAGATATCGCATCTCATTTCTATGAACCATGATAAGGTATAATATACATTGCGAAGTGTTATGTATTCCTCGTATACTCTTCAGATGAATGTAAATGCGACACTTCCTTGCTAGGAAATAGCGTTTGCAGATGTCTACGTATCGAAGCAATAGATTTCTAAATCTTGCTAATTCGCGATATTGCATCTCATATCTATGTTTCATGATAATATATAATATTCATTGCGAAGTGCCATGAATACATCGCATACACTTCAAATGAATGTGAATGCGACAGTTCCTTGCCAGGAAATAGCGTTTGCAGATATCTACGTATCGAAGCAGTAGAGTTGTAATGCTTCTTAAATCGCCATATTACATCTCATTTCTATGTTTCATGATAAGATATAATTTTCATTGTGGAGTGTTATGTATACCTCGTATTCACTTCAAAAGAATGTAAATGCGACACTTTCTTGCCAGGAAATAGCGTTTGCAGATGTCTACGTGTCGTGTCATTAGAGTTCTAATACTTCTCAAAACGCGATATCGCTTCTCATTTCTATGTTTCATGATAATATATAGTATTAATTGCGAAGTGTCATGTATACCTCGCATACACTTAAAATGAATGTAAATGTGATACTTACTTGCTAGGAAATAGCATTTGCAGATGTCTACGTATCGAAGAAATAGTGTTCTAATGCTTCTTAAATCGAGATATCGCATCTCATTTCTATGTTTCATGGTACGATATAATATTCATTGTGCAGTGTTATGTATACCACGTATTCACTTCAAAAGAATGTAAATGCGACACTTCCCTGCTAGGAAGTAGCGCTTGCAGATGTCTACGTATCGAGGCAATAGTGTTATAATGCTTCTTAAATCGCGATATCGCATCTCATTTCTATGTTTCATGATATGATATAATACTCATTGTGCAGTGTTATGTATACCTCGTATTCAATTCAAAAGAATGTAAACGCGACACTTCGTTTCCAGGAAATAGCGTTTGCAGATGTCTACGTATCGCAGCATTAGTGTTCTAATGCTTCTCAAAACGCGATATCGCAACACATTACCATGTTTCATGATAATATATAATATTCTCTGTGAAGTGTCACTGTGAATGTATACCTCGTATTCACTTCAAAAGAATGTAAATGCGACACTTCCTTGCTAGGAAGTAGCGTTTGCAGATGTCTACGTATCGAAGCAATAGGGATCTAATGCTTCTTAAATCGCGATATCGCGTCTCATATCTATGTTTCATGATAATACATAATATTCGTTGCGAAGTGTCACGAATACATCGCATACACTTCAAATGAATGTGAATGCGACAGTTCCTTGCCAGGGAATAGCGTTTGCAGATGTCTACGTATCGAAGCAATAGAATTCTAATGCTTCTTAATAGGTCATATCGCATTTCATTTCTATGTTACATGATAAGATATAATATTCATTGCGAAGTGTCATATATACCTCGTATTCCTTTCAAAGGAATGTAAATGCGACACGTCCTTGTTAGGGATAGCGTTTGCAGATATCTACGTATCGAAGCATTAGAGTTCTAGTGCTTCTAAAACGCAATATCGCATCTCATTTCTGGGTTTCAAGATAAGTTATAATATTCATTGCGAAGTATTATGTATACCTCGACTACACTTCCAAAGATACTACCCAGTAATTTGCGGCGTGTTGCGTAGTTTCCCGTAGCCCTTGTTAGTTAAACCCACGTCGAGACCATAAATAGACATGCCGTGACTTCAGTATCTCGCGACCTGGGGGTGTGTACTTGGCTAGGCGTAGTCGAGAGGAGGAGCATTTCGAAGTTTCAAGGGTTGTTCCGCCCCAGGGTTCCCGGGGTCGTGTAGTCTATCCCCTTTGCTACTTTCTGAGCAGCTGGCGCCCAAGAAAAGTTGTACGTGAGCGGATACCTTGGAACGATAGATCGCTTTAGATTAAAGTACGTTTTACACCTTAAAGCATTTAGATAATTAACCCCTTCGAGCTTCTCTGACTTACTATATATAGGTTTCCGTCACAACTAATAGGAACCATCACTTTACATAGATATATAGAACACACATAGTTTTAAACGTAGAACTGAGAATTTGAGAACTTACGTTGGAACGTTAGTAGTGAGAAATTCCATCGGATTTCATAGAAATTCAGAACTTACTTGCTATGAGACATAGGCAGATAAGGGCCATCGCGTTGCTTAAAACTTTAGAACTTGCTTACTTCAACAAAGATTTCTATTGGCTTCGTCCGTTCTTTTAGAAGAATTTTTGATAAACCACATACTTTTCACGCTTCTGATATCTTTGAAAGTTCGCGAGATGTAATCGTTTAAGTTTTAAAATGATTATTTAGTGTGGATTATTATTTAGTAACTCGCTCATAAACGAGTCTGCATAGGATTTAATCCATAAGTTTTTAAGCCTGGAATTTATGCAGTTATTTGTTATTCACTTATTGCTCAAACGACAAAGATTCTGACCACTTCAAAATGGTTGACTTTCATCAATTTTCTTAAAAATTGAAATACTGCCCAACTGCTTGCATTAAAGACTGTAATTAAAGCTTTCGAATCATTTTACCTCTTATAGGTGAATTCTGGAATTGAAACTGAATGTTTGACTTTTCTAGCTCCTGTTTAGACATCTTTCTATTGGAATGTTCAAGTATTTTTCATATTCGTAATTATTAAAAATGTTTTACTTGATTCTTTTATTTAATATTTAGAATTTTCTGAGAAATATTTTTTATCGTAATGAACTATATAATTGCAATTATAATTCTTTATGAAGTAATAATAACAGAAAGGTATGTATCCATTCTTGTAGTTTTGTAAAGAGTATTTAATCTTACTATCTAAAATGAAACATTGAGATCTGTTTACAATCTAATGGAATTTAATTACCTTTTGATTCAAATTCACAATGATAATCTTCCATAGTTCAACAATTTTGTGAGCTGTCCTCAGGAATCCGCAGCTCTGTACTTATAAAATGAACGACACAAAGAACAGCCTAACCAAACGTATTCGAACCGATTTTTCAATACTAATCTTATCATGTTTAACTTATGCTGCAAACTATTGAAATGCCCTTCGAAAAGTGTTTATTCACAGTGAAGTAAACGGTAAGTATTACGCCTTCCACCACTGTTTACAATACGTATGTTTCATTTACTATCAAAACCGTGAGTATTATCGCCTTTCTTTACTCTTTGTAACCTTCAATGCCTTCATGTTACAGATCGTTAAACTTGCTTTAAAATGCTCTATCGTATTACGGAAGAATGGACATACCAATTCATTTTAAAAAATGAAGGTAACCTTCATATGTCCAACATAACTCCACTTACAAAAAAACTATTTTCATCAACGGATGGCCCCTTTGTACTGTGCAATTTTATATTAGCAAAAACTTCTATGAAACTTATAGTTTCGTGGATATCTGAGGTGCTAATTATTACTGCCCCACCCTGTATATTGTTATGGATGTGTCCAACAAGGCAACGATGAACAGAGTTAAATTTAATATTATGATGTTTATTATTTTACTTATAGCATATTTGTTTTTCTGGAATTTTGCCAAAAAACAATGTTCACGATGTCGACAGATGAATATATTTGCCTTAGAATTACAAGAGCCAACAATTTCGAAAGTAGAATATTACTTTACTTCGCTAACCGAATCATTGCAAACGTTAAGTAAAGTGCGTGCCTTTCAAAACAGTCAGATGCAAATTACGATACAACGTTTCCAAGAAATGGTACGTGCCACTGTTTTTTAATTTCCGTTTATTTAATCAAAGGAAATTTAATTGAAATATCCGCAAAATTTGAGGACAAAAAGTTATTGTAATTTTACGCAACATATATGATGGTGATAAAGGATAAGTATACGGAACTGAAAATGGAAAGTAGCGAGCAGAAAAAGAAACTGATGGAGCTACAAAGTAGATTGATACATCCGTCAAATGATGATTCTAGGTTAATAAAATCTGTTAATTAAAGAACTATTGCAAAAATCAAGTATAATCAATATTACTTCTGCTCAAAGGCTATAATAGAATTGGACCGAAATGTGTACAAAACCGGCAATTATATCTATACGTTCTATTCTATGCAAAGGCAAATATTTCAAAGAGAGAAGATGTGTTACTTACAAATTACTTATGTTCCTAGATATCTCACTAATTTAGGCTTCTTGTCTTACAGAACTTATCATTCATGTAACATGTAAAGGGGTCGAAGAATAGTAAAAGATTTTTAAATTTCATAGCCTCACTTGATACGTCGATTGGATCACGTAAAATATCGGACATTAATTGCATCTACATCTTCAGACCTTAAATATATAATTGCAACAACATATTTAATAGCGTTTTAATAACATTTTTCTAATTGTTTATATCTATGTCTAATAAATATATATTAATCGAATAAGTTGCTTTACCAAAGAATAAAAGTATCTGAGGCTTACAAATCGGAGCATTACATAACAAGCGTGCATCACATATATAATATTACATGTAATAAAAGATGAAGACCAAAAAGATCGTACATAAGTTGAATCCACAATGCGGTCATAGAGATACAGAAGCGGCAAAAATTCCAAACAATAATTTAAAAAATTCAAAAAGGGGGGAGTGAAAATCCATCTCCTTGACGATGATAAGGAACAAGTCTGCCTCATGCACTACAATATCCCAAACAGCCAGCGATTGGCACGCCAATGACAACGGATGGTACGAATTCCGTGACAGAACTGTGCTAACAAAGTGCTCCTACTCAGCTTTCGAAATGGCATACTGTTAGTACTGGGGCGGCATTCGTATCACGGCACTATTCAGCAGTAGGCTGACATTTACTAATGGGGAAGCTGTTTCTATAAAAATTATAAGCAAATATGAAAAATGACTAAACTGTGCAATTTATTTATCTTGATTCCAATATAGATACACCGGCACAAAACAAAGATATAAGAACTCGATTTTATTCTTTTCTATAAACTAGCTCGATAGGGCGATTTTTTCCATAAAGTCGATAATTACTTTGTCATAAAAATATATACACTTACTTTATATATATTTTCTTCAATTTATTGTTACAAATTCATGCAATTGAGGGTTACATTATATACGATGACAGCATGTTATTTCAGAAATTACACAAGGCGAAGTTAGGGACGCAACAGCATGAATTTTTATTTTATAAGTAATATTTTTTTTATAAATAATATTTTTAGTCTATGATGGATTGAAAGAAATATATACGACTCGCTCAATAACTATAAATATAGGAAAACGACCATCAAAATGTCTATCAATACTCATATGCTGAACATCTACTGACATCTAACGGTTCTAATTTGTATGAAAGCACAGGTTCCCCATTGCCAAATGTGATCCTGCGTCATTGCTGAGGAGATTCATGAATGGAGCGATGATACGCGTGTCACCATGGTGCCGGTTCTGCGCGATTCGCTTGTCTAGAACGTGCTGGTAACACGATCTGGCATTTTAGTCAACGAATCCGGTCACAGATGACTACGAATCAGTTGACACTACTCGGAAGTGGCAATATAGTGCCGGCATGGTGTCGCTACCATCTTGCCGTTTGTTATCTGGGATGCTTTTTAGTGCATTATTCGGAATTGAATTTGAACACATAGTTACTTAATCGCAAATTTGTATGTACTGTGACGTGGTGAAGTCACAAGGCTCGCTCACCCCCCCCCCCCCACCCTGCTTCGGTTAGACTAGCTCGCAGATCACCACCCATGCGAGAAGCGCGATACGGACCATCGCGATAGCTGTATTTGCGAGGAGCGTGAAATACACGATGGTAGAAACTTCCCCCCCCCCCCCCCCGTTCGTTTCTCTCTCTCTGTTCTACGGATTAGACTGGCGAGCTGATGGAAGAAGCAACCCATAAGACGCCTCTTCGGCGGATAATAAGACCGCAGGTTCGCGGAAGGGCTGTACGCCGAGGTAGCGTGACGGGCTCGACGGCGGAGGAGTCGGGAAGTGAGCAAGAAGAGAACCTGAAGCCCGAAGGATAGGATCCAGAGCTCTGCAACGATAAGACCGCTGCCATAGTCCATGGAGACAAACAGGATGGCTCTCGGGTGTGAGAAGGACCTCTACCCCTCCCCATTAGAACTCTATTGCTTCGATACCTAGACATCTAGAAACGCTATTCCCTAGCAACGAAGTGTTGCATTTACATTCTTTTGACGTGTAGACGAGAATACATGACACTTCGCAATGAATATTATATCTTATCATGAAAAATAGAAATGAGATGCGATATCGCGTTCTAAGAAGCATTAGAACTCTATTGCTTCGATAAGTAGACATCTGGAAACGTAATTTCCTAGAGAGGAAGTGTCGCATTTACATTCATTTGAAGTGTAAGCGAGGAATACATGACACTGCGCAATGAATATTATATCTTATCATGAAACATAGAAATGTGATGCTATATCACGAATTAAGAAGCATTAGAACACTATTGCTTCGATACGTAGACATCTGCAAACGCTACATCCTAGCAAGGAAGTGTTGCACTTACATTCTTTTGAAGTCTATGCGAGGTATACGTGGCATCTCGCAAAGAATATTATATCTTATCATGAAACCTAGAAATGGGATGCGATATCCCGTTTTAAGAAGCATTAAATCTCTATTGCTACGATACGTAGACATCTGCAGACGCTATTTCCAAGCAAGGGAGTGTCGCATTTACAATCTTTTGAAGTGTATGCGAGGTATAAGTGACACTTCGCAATGAGTATTATAACTTATAATGAAACAGAAATGAGATGCGAAATCGCGGTCTAAGAAGCATTACAACTCTATTGCTTTGATACGTAGACATCTGGAAACGCATTTCCTAGCAAGGAAGTGTGGCATTTACATTATTTTAAATTGTAGACGTGGTGTACATAACACTTCGTAATTAATATATCTTATCATGATTCTTAGAACTGAGATGCGACTTCGCGTTCTAAGAAGCACTAGAACTTCGTTGCTTCGATTCGTAGACATATGCAAACGCTATTTCCTAGCAAGCAAGTGTCGCATTTACATTCTTTAGCTGTGTATGCGAGGAATACATGACACTTCGCAATGAATATTATATCTTGACATGAAACATTGAAATGAGATCCGATATCCCGCTTTAAGAAGCATTAGAACTATTGGTACGATACGTAGAACTTTGCAAACGCTATTTCCTAGCTAGCAATAGTCGCATTTACTTCCTTTTGAAGTGAATACGAGGTGTACATGATACTTCGCAATGAATATTATATCTTATCCCGAAACATGGAAATGAGATGCGATATGGCGTTTTGAGAAGCATTAGAACTCTATTACTACGATACGTAGACATCTGCAAACGCTATTTCCTAGCAAGGAAGATTCGCATTTACATTCTTTTGAAGTGAATACGAGGTATACAGAACACTTCGCACTGAACATTATATCTTATCATGTAACATAGAAGTGAGATGCGATATCGCGTTTTAAGAAGCACTAGAACCCTATTGCCTCGATGCGAAGATATCTGCAAACGCTATTTCCGAGCATGGAAGTCTCGCATTTACATTCTTTTGAAGGGAATTCGAGGTATACATGACACTTCGGAATGAATATTCTAACTTATCACGAATCATAGATATGAGATGCGATATCGCGATCTAAGAAGCATTAGAACTCTATTGCTACGATACGTAGGCATCTGCAAACGCTATTTCCTAGCAAGGAATTGTCGCATTTACATTCTTTTGAAGTGAATTCGAGGTATACATGACACTTCGCATTGAATATTATATCTTATCACCAAACATAAAAGTGCGTTGCGATATCGCGTTTTAAGAAGCATTAGAATTCTATTGCCTCGACGCGAAGACATCAGCAGACGCTATTTCCTAGCATGGAAGTGTCGCATTTACATTCTTTTGAAGTGAATACGAGGTGTACATGACACTTCGCAATGAATATTATATCTTATCACGAAACATAGAAATGAGATGTGATGTCGCGATTTAAGTAGCATTAGAACGCTATTGCTACGATACGTAGACATCTGCAAACGCTATTTCCTAGCAAGCAATAGTCGCATTTACATTCTTTTGATGTGAATACGCGGTATACATGACCCTTCGCAGTGAATATTATATCTTATCACGAAACATAGAAATGGAATGCGACATCTCGTTTTAAGAAGCATTAGGAATCTTTTGCTACGATACGTAGACATCTGCAAAAGCTATTTCCTAGGATGGAAACGTAGCATTTACATTCTTTTGAAGTGAATACGAGGTATACATGACACTTCGCAATGAATATTATATCTTATAACGAAACATAGGAATGAAATGCGACATCTCCTTTTGAGTAGCATTGGAAATTTATTGCTACGATAGGTAGGCATCTGCAAACGCTATTTCCTAGCATGGAAGTGTCGCATTTACATTCTTTTGAAGTGAATACGAGGTGTACATGACACTTCGCAATGAATATTATATCTTATCACGATACATGGAAATGAGATGCGATATGGCGTTTTGAGAAGCATTAGAACCCTATTACTACGATAAGTAGACATCTGCAAACGCTATTTCCTAGCAAGGAAGATTCGCATTTACATTCTTTTGAAGTGAATACGAGGTATACAGAACACCTCGCACTGAACATTATATCTTATCATGAAACATAGAAGTGAGATGCGATATCGCATTTTAAGAAGCATTCGACCTCTATTGCCTCGACGCGTAGACATCTGCAGACGCTATTTCCTAGCATGGAAGTGTCGCATTTACATACTTTTGAAGTGAATACGAGGTGTACATGACAATCCGCAATGAATATTATATCTTATCAGGAAACTTAGAAATGAGATGCTATATCGCGTTTTGAGAAGCATTAGAACACTATTGCTATGATACGTAGACATCTGCAATCGCTATTTCCTAGCAACCAATAGTCTCATTTACATTCTTTTGAAGTGAATTCTAGGTTAACATGACACTTCGGAATGAATATTATAACTTATCACGAAACATAGAAGTGAGATGCGATATCACGTTTTAAGAAGCATTAGAACTCTATTGCCTCGACGCGTAGACAGCTGCAGACGCTATTTCCTAGCATGGAAGTGTCGCATTTACATTCTTTTGAAGTGAATACGAGGTGTACATGACACTTCGCAATGAATATTATATCTTATCGGGAAACATAGAAATGAGATGCGATATCGCGTTTTAAGAAGCATTAGATCTATATTGCCCCGACGCGTAGACATCTGCATACGCTATTTCCTAGCATGGAAGTGTCGCATTTACATTCTTTTGAAGTGAATACGAGGTATACCTGACACTTCGCGATGAATATTATATCTTATCAAGAAACATATAAATGAGATGCGATATTGCGATTCAAGTAGCATTAGAACTCTATTGCTACGATACGTAGACATCTGTATACGCCATTTCCTAGCAAGGATGTGTCGCATTTACATTCGTTTGGAGGGAATACGAGGTATACATGACACTTCGCAATGAATATTATATCTTATCATGAAACATAGAAGTGAGATGCGATATCGCGTTTTAAGAAGCATTAGAACTCTATTGCCTCGACGCGTAGACATCTACAGACGCTATTCCCTAGCATGGAAGTGACGCATTTACATTCTTTTGAAGTGAATACGAGGTATACCTGACACTTCGCGATGAATATTATATCATATCACGAAACATATAAATGAGATGCGATATCGCGATTTAAGTAGCATTAGAACTCTATTGCTACGATACGTAGACATCTGAATACGCCATTTCCTAGCAAGGAAGTGTCGCATTTACATTCGTTTGGAGGGAATACGAGGTATACATGACACTTCGCAATGAATATTATATCTTCTCATGTAACATAGAAATGAGATGCGACATCTCATTTTGAGAAGCATTAGAACTCCATTGCTCCGATACGTAGTCATCTGCAAACGCTATTTCCTAGCAAGGAAGATTCGCATTTACATTCTTTTGAAGGGAATACGGGGTGTACATGACATTTCGCAATGAATACTATATCATATCACGAAACATGGAAATGAAAAGCGATATCGCGTTTGAAGAAGCATTAGAACTCTATGGCATCGATGCGGAGACATCTGCAAACGCTATTTCCAAGCATGGAAGTGTCGCACTTACATTCTTTTGAAGTGAATACGAGGTATACATGACACTTCGCAATGAATATTATATCTTATCGGGAAACATAGAAATGAGATGCGATATCGCGTTTTAAGAAGCATTAGATCTATATTGCCCCGACGCGTAGACATCTGCATACGCTATTTCCTAGCATGGAAGTGTCGCATTTACATTCTTTTGAAGTGAATACGAGGTATACCTGACACTTCGCGATGAATATTATATCTTATCAAGAAACATATAAATGAGATGCGATATTGCGATTCAAGTAGCATTAGAACTCTATTGCATCGACGCGTAGACATCTGCAGTCGCTATTTCCTTGCATGGAAGTGTCGCATTTACATTCTTTTGAAATGAATACGAGGTGTACATGACACTTCGCAATGAATATTATATTTTATCGGGAAACATAGAAATGAGATGCGATATCGCGTTTTGAGAAGCATTAGAACTCTATTGCTACGATACGTAGACATCTGCAATCGCTATTTCCTAGCAACCAATAGTCGCATTTACATTCTTTTGAAGTGAATTCGAGGTTTACATGACACTTCGGAATGAATATTATAACTTATCACGAAACATAGAAATGAGATGCGATATCGCGATATAAGAAGCATTAGAACTCTATTGCTACGATACGTAGGCATCTGCAAACGCTATGCCCTAGCAAGGAATAGTCGCATTTACATTCTTTTGATGTGAATACGAGGTATACATGACACTTCGCAATGAATATTATAACTTATAGTGAAACATAGAATTGAGATTCGATATCGCGTTTTAAGAAGCATTAGAACTCTATTGCCTCGACGCGTAGTCATCTGCAGACGCTATTTCCTAGCATGGAAGTGTCGCATTTACATTCTTTTGAAGTGAATACGAGGTATACCTGACTCTTCGCGATGAATATTATATCTTATCACGAAACATATAAATGAGATGCGATATCGCGATTTAAGTAGCATTAGAACTCTATTGCTACGATACGTAGACATCTGAATACGCCATTTCCTAGCATGGAAGTGTCGCACTTACATTCTTGTGAAGTGAATACGTGGTATACATGACACTTCGCAATGAATATTATATCTTATTACGAAACATATATATGAGTTGCGATATCGCGATTTAAGTAGCACCAGAACTCTATTGCTACGATACGTAGACATCTGCAAGCGCTATTTCCTAGCAACCAATAGTCGCATTTACATTCTTTTGGAGTGAATACGAGGTATACATGACACTTCGCAATGAATATTATATCTTATCACGAAACATATAAAATGATATGCGATATCGCGGTTTAAGTAGCATTAGAACTCTATTTCTAGATACGTAGACATTTGAATACGCCATTTCCTAGCAAGGAAGTGTCGCATTTACATTCGTTTGGAGAGAATTCGAGGAATACATGACACTTCGCAATGAATATTATATCTTGTCATGAAACATAGAAGAGAGATGCGTTATCGCGATTTAAGATTCATTAGAACTCTATGGCCTCGATGCGGAGACATCTGCAAACGCTATTTCCTAGCATGGAAGTGTCGCACTTACGTTCTTTTGAAGTGAATACGAGGTATACATGACACTTCGCAATGAATATTACATCTTATAATGAAACATAGAATTGAGATTCGATATCGCGTTTTAAGAAGCATTAGAACTCTATTGCCTCGACGCGTAGACATCTGCAGATGCTACTTCCTAGCATGGAAGTGTCGCATTTACATTCTTTTGAAGTGAATACGAGGTATACCTGACACTTCGCGATGAATATTATATCTTATCAAGAAACATATAAATGAGATGCGATATGGCGATTCAAGTAGCATTAGAACTCTATTGCTACGATACGTAGACATCTGAATACGTCATTTCCTAGCAAGGATGTGTCGCATTTACATTCGTTTGGAGGGAATACGAGGTATACATGAATCTTCGCAATGAGTATTATATCTTATAATGAAACATAGAATTGAGATTCGATATCGCGTTTTAAGAAGCATTAGAACTCTATTGCCCCGACGCGTAGACATCTGCAGATGCTACTTCCTAGCATGGAAGTGTCGCATTTACATTCTTTTGAAGTGAATACGAGGTATACCTGACACTTCGCGATGAATATTATATCATATCACGAAACATATAAATGAGATGCGATATCGCGATTTAGGTAGCATTAGAATTCTATTGCTACGATACGTAGACATCTGAATACGCCATTTCCTAGCAAGGAAGTGTCGCATTTACATTCGTTTGGAGGGAATACGAGGTATACATGACACTTCGCAATGAATATTATATCTTATCATGAAACATAGAAGTGAGATGCGATATCGCGTTTTAAGAAGCATTAGAACTATATTGCCCCGACGGGTAGACATCTGCAGACGCTATTTCCTAGCATGGAAGTATCGCATTTACATTCATTTGAAGTGAATACGAGGTATACCTGACACTTCGCGATGAACATTACGTCTTATCACGAAACATATTAATGAGATGCGATATCGCGATTTAAGTAGCATTAGAACTCTATTGCTACGATACGTAGACATTTGAATACGCCATTTCCTAGCAAGGAAGTGTCGCATTTACATTCGTTTGGAGGGAATACGAGGTATACATGACACTTCGCAATGAATATTATATCTTATCATGAAACATAGAAGTGAGATGCGATATCGCGTTTTAAGAAGCATTAGATCTATATTGCCCCGACGCGTAGACATCTGCAGACGCTATTTCCTAGCATGGAAGTATCGCATTTACATTCTTTTGAAGTGAATACGAGGTATACCTGACACTTCGCGATGGACATTATGTCTTATCACGAAACATATTAATGAGATGCGATATCGCGATTTAAGTAGCATTAGAACTCTATTGCTACGATACGTAGATATCAGAATACGCCATTTCCTAGCAAGGAAGTGTCGCATTTACATTCGTTTGGAGGGAATACGAGGTATACATGACACTTCGCAATGAATATTATATCTTATCATGTAACATAGAAGAGAGATGCGATTTCGCGTTTTAAGAAGCATTAGAACTCTATGGCCTCGATGCGGAGACATCTGCAAACGCTATTTCCTAGCATGGAAGTGTCGCACTTACATTCTTTTGAAGTGAATACGAGGTGTACGTGATACTTCGCAATGAATATTATATCTTATCACGAAACATATAAATGAGCTGCGATATCGCGATTTAAGTAGCATCAGAACTCTATTGCTACGATACGTAGACATCTGCAAACGCTATTTCCTAGCAAGCAATAGTCGCATTTACATTCATTTGGAGTGAATACGAGGTATACATGACACTTCGCAATGATTATTATATCTTATCACGAAACATAGAAATGAGATGCGATATCGCGATTTAAGTAGCATTAGAACACTATTGCTACGATACGTAGACATCTGCAAACGATATTTCCTAGCAAGCAATAGTCGCATTTACATTCTTTTGAAATGAATACGAGGCATACATGTCACTTCCCAATGAATATTATACCTTATCATGAAACATAGAAGAGAGATGCGATATCGCGTTTTAAGAAGCATTAGAACTCTGTGGCCTCGATGCGGAGACATCTGCAAACGCTATTTCCTAGCATGGAAGCGTCGCACTTACATTCTTTTGAAGTGAATACGTGGTATACATGACACTTCGCAATGAATATTATAACTTATCACGAAACATATAAATGAGATGCGATATCGCGATTTAAGTAGCATCAGAACTCTATTGCTACGATACGTAGACATCTGCAAACGCTATTTCCTAGCAAGCAATAGTCGCGATTACATTCATTTGGAGTGAATACGAGGTATACATGACACTTCGCAATTATTATTATATCTTATCACGAAACATAGAAATGAGATGCGATATCGCGATTTAAGTAGCATTAAAACACCGTTGCTACGATACGTAGACATCTGAATACGCCATTTCCTAGCAAGGAAGTGTCGCATTTACATTCGATTGGAGAGAATACGAGGTATACATGACACTTCGCAATGAGTATTATATCTTATCATGAAACATAGGGGAGAGATGCCATATCGCGTTTTTAGAAGCATTAGAACACTATTGCTACGATACGTAGACATCTGCAAACGCTATTTCCTAGCATGGAAGTGTCGCACTTACATTCTTTTGAAGTGAATACGTGGTATACATGACACTTCGCAATGAATATTATATCTTATTACGAAACATATATAGGAGTTGCGATATCGCGATTTAAGTAGCATTAGAACTCTATTGCTACGATACGTAGACATATGCAAACGCTATTTCGTAGCAAGCAATAGTCGCATTTACATTCTTTTGGTGTGAATACGAGGTATACATGACACTTCGCAATGAATATTATATCTTATCACGAAACATATAAATGAGATGCGATATCGCGATTTAAGTAGCATCAGAACTCTATAGCTACGATACGTAGACATCTGCAAACGCTATTTCGTAGCAAGCAATAGTCGCATTTACATTCTTTTGGAGTGAATACGAGGTATACATGACACTTCGCAATGAATATTATAGCTTATCACGAAACATACAAATGAGATGCGATATCGCGATTTAAGTAGCATTAGAACTCTATTTCTACGATACGTAGACATCTGCAAACCCTATTTCCTAGCAAGCAGTAGTCGCATTTACTTTCTTTTGAAGTGAAAACGAGGTATACATGGCACTTCGCAAAGAACATTATATCTCATCACGAGACATAGAAATGAGATGCTATATCACGATCTAAGAAAGATCAGAACTCTATTGCTACGATACGTAGGCACCTGCAAACGCTGTTTCCTAGCAAGGAATAGACGCATTTACATTCTTTAGAAGTGAATACGAGCTATACATGACACTTCGCAATGAATATTATATCATATCATGAAACATAAAAATGAGATGTGATATCGCGTTTTAAGAAACATTGGAACTTTATTCCATCGATACGTAGACATCTGCAAACGCTACTTCCTAGCAAGCAAGTGTCGCATTTACATTCTATTGAGGTGAATACGAGGTATACATGACACATCGCAATGGATATTATATCATATAATGAAACATAGGAATGAGATGCGATATCGCGTTTTAAGAAGCATTAGAACACCATTGCCTCGATACGTACACATTTGCAAACGCTATTTCCTAGCAAGGTTGTGTCCCATTTACAGACATTTGAAGTGAATACGAGGTTTAAATGACATTTCGCAATGAATATTATACCTTATCATGAAACATAGAAGTGAGGTGCGATATCGCGTTATAAGAAGCATTAGAACTCTATTGCTACGATACGTAGACATCTGCAAACGCTATTTAATAGCAAGGAAGTGTCGCATTTACATTCTTACGAAGTGAATGCGAGGTATACATAACACTCCACAATGAATATTATATCCTATCATGAAACATTGAAATGAGCTGCGATATCGCGTTTTAAGAAGCATTAGAACACTAATGCTTCGATACGTAGAAATCTGCAAACGCCATTTCCTGCCAAGGATGTGTCGCATTTACATTCATTTGAAGTGTAGACGAGGAATACATAACACCTTGCAATGAATATTATATCTTATCATGAGACATAGAGATGAGGTGCGATATCGCGTTTTAAGGAGAATTAGAAATCTATAGCTTCGATACAGAGATATCTGGGAACGTAATTTCCTAGAAAGGAAGTGTCGCATTTTGTGACGTCAGGCGTACCGCCTGCCACCCATCAACCTCTTCGCACCCCTCAGCATCAACCCCTGGACGCATGCAACCAGCCAAACTCGCCTGCTGAACCAGCAACTGGAAGTGTTCGCGCGCGCATACCTGCACGCGCTCACTCACACCGAGTTCCGCTACCACACTCGCACCGCCGAGTATACCTGTCTTGCTCGTACCGGGCATCAGTGTCTCACTCGCACCACCGAGTATACCTGTCTCGCCCGCACCAAGGACGGGCAGCCCTATCTCCCTCACACCGAGGATTCCGTCCTGCAGGAAGACGTAGCCGCAGCCCATCACCTGAATGGGGTCTTTTCCAATTCCGGGAACAGGATCTGCTAGAACCTATATGTTACTACTAAGCTAGGACATACATACCATATCATGACGCGTATATAAGAATTCCTATATCTAAGTAACACTAAGTAAGATGCGTCCGGCCAGCGGCATGCGCCGCTAGCCCCACCACGAGCCGCGGGTCCCCACTCGCTGGACCGCGCGCTCTCCGCCTCGAAACGCGAGTCCCCCACTCGCGGGACCACGATCTCCCTACCACGAGAGTCCGCGACCGTAGCGCCCCGCGAACCGAGGAGGTCAGAGACGCGTCTCCAGAGCACACACTCTGACTCGAGATCTCCTACCGAGGAGTCGAAACTTCTAGTTCTAGATCGTTAGCCACCTCAATGTGGGGTTCAGGCATCGTATTTCTATTTCCATTTTAACTTAGTCTTAGTCTTAGAATAATTCCAGTTCTTGTATACTTTAAACCTAGAATATATTTTATTTTTACTTTTACTTTATCCAAGTACAAGTTCTTTTACCAAGTATACTATTTCCACATCCATTAATTTTATCAAGTGTTTATAATACTAGTTCTACTTTTAACATTACATTTAATTACGAATTCTTCCACGGGTTCTACCATGCAACTGGGGTTGATCTTCATCAAATTGAAGGAGTATAGAAATCGGCTTTGTGACGTTGAGACCGCCGCTTATCCCTCAGATCTTAGTCGAAAGTACAGAAAAACCTGGTGAATGAATCGTGCTTCGTGGTTTGCGAAGAACGCGACGTGCGAGTAGGAAGAATTTCATACGATCACATGTGCGTGAATATTTGGAGGGTGTTCCGAGAGTCCTCGTATACCAGCGACCTGCCTTCGCACCAGCCCAGACGCCGCTTTCCGAAGCGACCGTCGACGCATCCGATCCAGACACCACGACGTATCACGCCGATTATGCCACACCCAGCATCATCGCTGAATTCCGACCGCCGTCCTCCTCTTCGCTGGCGACTGATCGAGATTTCCGTAGCAGCCAACAGAACGAAATTCGCTACGATCCCAGCAAACGATCCTCCACGCCGTTTCTACGTACAAATCGAGAGAGAAGTCATCGAAAGGTAGGGTCATTCCCTTATTATCGCGAGTGTTTTCGCTAGTGTCGTATCAGCCGAAATTGTCGGACCCGGTCTTAACGCGTTCCCGCGGACCGAATTACCGAAAAATAGGCCTGTGTCGTAAAGCCTCAGGAACAACGGAAAATAGTTTCACCGGACGTGATACCTCGTATTCACATCAAAAGAATGTAAATGCGACACTTCCTTGCTAGGAAATAAGGTTTGCAGTTATCTACATATCGAAGAAATAGAGCTCTAATGCTTCTTGAATCGCCATATCGCATCTCATTTCTATGTTTCATCATAAGATATAATATTCATTGCGAAGTGTCATGTATACATCGTATTCCTCTCAAGAGAATGTAAATGCTACCCTTCCTTTCTAGGAAATTACGTTTCCAGATGTCTACGTATCGAAACAATAGAGTTCTAATGATTTCTAAAACGCGATATCGCATCTCATTTCTATGTTCCATGATAAGATGTAATATTCATTGTGCAGTGTTATGTATATCTCGTCTACACTTCAAATGAATGTAAATGCGATACCTACATGCTAGGAAATAGCGATTGCAGATGTCTAAGTATCGTAGCAACGGAGTTCTAATGCTTCTCAAAACGCGATATTGCAAATCATTCCTATGTTGCATGATAAGATATAATACTCGGTGCGAAGTGTCATGTATATCTCGTATTCACTTCAAAAGAATGTAAATGCGACACTTCCATGCTAGGAAAGAGCGTTTGCAGATGTCTACGTATCGTAGCAATAGTGTTCTAATGCTTCTTAGAACGCGATATCGCATCTCACTTCTATGTTTCATTATAAAATATAATATTAATTGCGAAGTATTATGTATACCTCGTATTCACATCAAAAGAATGTCAACATCTCACTTCTATGTTTCATTATAAAATATAATATTTATTGCGTAGTATTATGTATACCTCGTATTCACATCAAAAGAATGTAAATGCGACTCTTCCATGCTAGCAAATAGCGTTTACAGATGTCAACGTATCGTAGCAATAGAGTTCTAATGCTTCTTAAAACGAGATGTCGCATTTCATTTCTATGTTTCGTAATAAGATATAATATTCATTTTGGAGTGTTATGTATACCTCGTATTCACTTCAAAAGGATGTAAGTGTGACACTTCCTTGCTAGGAAATATTGTTTGCAGATGTCAACGTATCACAGCAATAGAGTACTAATGCTTCTTAAAACGAGATGTCGTATTTCATTTCTATGCTTCGTAATAAGATATAATATTCATTGCGTAATGTTATGTATACCTCGTATTCACTTCAATGGAATGTAAGTGCGACATTTCCTTGCTAGGAAATAGAGGTTGCAGATGTCTACGTATATTAGCAATAGAGTTCTAATGCTACTCAAAACGCGATATAGCACCTCATTCCTATGTTTCATGATAAGATATAATATTCATTGCGAAGTGTCATGTATATCTCGTATTCACTTCAAAAGTATGTAAATGCGACACTTCCATGCTAGGAAATAGCGTTAGCAGATGTCTACGTATCGTAGCAATAGAGTTCTAATGCTTCCTAAAACGCGATATCGCATCTGACTTCGATGTTTCGAGATAAGATATAATATTCATTGCGAAGTGTCATGTATACCTCGTATTCACGTCAAAAGAATGTAAATGCGACACTTCCTTGCTAGGAAATAGCGTTTCCAGATGACCACGTATCGTAAGAATAGAGTTCTAATACTTCTTAAAACGAGATGTCGCATCTCATTTATATATTTCATGATAAGATATAATATCCATTGCGAAGTGTCATGCATACCTCGTATTCACATCAATGGAACGTAAATACGACACTTCCATGCTAGGAAATAGCGTTTGCAGATGTCTACGTATCGTAGCAATAGAGTTCTAATGCTTCTTAAAACCAGATGCCGCATTTCATTTCTATGTTTCGTGATAAGATATAATATTCATTGTGGAGTGTTATGTATACCTCGTATTCACTTCAAAAGAATGTAAATGCGACACTTCCTTGCTAGGAAATAACATTTCCAGATTACTACGCATCGTAGCAATAGAGCTATAGCGCTTCTTAAATCGCGATATCGCATCTCATTTCTATGTTTCATGATAAGGTATAACATTCATTGCGGAGCGTCATGTATACCTCGTATTCACTTCAAAAGAATGTAAATGCGACACTTGCATGCTAGGAAGTAGCGCTTGCAGATGTCTACGTATCGTAGCAATAGAGTTCTAATGCTTCTTAAAACGCGATATCGCATATCACTCCTAGGTTTCATGATAAGATATAATATTCATTGCGAAGTGTCATGTATACCTCGTATTCACTTCAAAAAAATGTAAATGCGACACTTCCATGCTAGGATATAGCGTTTGCAGATGTCTACGTATCGTAGCAATAGAGTTCTAATGCTTCTTAAATCGCGATATCGCATCTCACCTCTATGTTTCTTGATAAGATATAATATTCATTGCGAAGTGTCATGTATACCTCGTATTCACTTCAAAACAATGTAAATGCGACACTTCCATGCTAGGAAATAGCGTTTGCAGATGTCTACGTATCACAGCAATAGAGTACTAATGCTTCTTAAAGCGAGATGTCGTATTTCATTTCTATGTTTCGTAATAAGATATAATATTCATTGTGTAATGTTATGTATACCTCGTATTCACTTCAATGGAATGTAAGTGCGACGTTTCATGGTAGGAAATAGAGTTTGCAGATGTCTACGTATATTAGCAATAGAGTTCTAATGCTTCTCAAAACGCAATATAGCAGCTCATTCCTATGTTTCATGATAATATATAATATTCATTGCGAAGTGTCATGTATACCTCGTATTCACTTCAAACGAATGTAAATGCGACACTTCCTTGCTAGGAAATAGCGTTTCCAGATGACCACGTATCGAATGAATAGAGTTCTAATACTTCTTAAAAGGAGATATAGCATCACATTACTATGTTTCATGATAAGATATAATATCCATTGCGAAGTGTCATGTATATCTCGTACTCACTTCAAAAGAATGTAAATGCGACACTTCCATGCTAGGAAATAGCGTTTGCAGATGTCTACGTATCGCAGGAATAGAGTTCTAATGCTTCCTAAAACGCGATATAGCATCTCTCTTCTATGTTTCATGGTAAGATATAATATCCATTGCGAAGTGCCATGTATACCTCGTATTCAATTCAATGGAATGTAAATGTGACATTTCCTTGCTAGGAAATAGTGTTTCTAGAAGTCTACGTATTTTAGCAATAGAGTTCTGATGCTTCTCAAAACGCTATATAGCACCCCATTCCTATGTTTCATGATAAGACATAATATTCATTGCGAAGTGTCATGTATAACACGTATTCACTTCAAAAGAATGTAAATGCGACACTTGCATGCTAGAAGTAGCGCTTGCAGATGTCTACGTATCGTAGCAATAGAGTTCTAATGCTTCAAAGAACGCGATATCGCATCTCACTTCTATGTTTCGTGACAAGATATAATATTCATTGTGGAGTGTTATGTATACCTCGTGTTCACTTCAAAAGAATGTAAATGCTACACTTGCATGCTAGGAAATAGCCTTTGCAGATGTCTACGTATCGTAGCAATAGAGTTCTAATGCTTCTTAAAACGAGATGTCGCATTTCATTTCTATATTGCGTGATAAGATATAATATTCATTGCGAAGTGTCATGTATACCTCGTATGCGCTTCAAAAGAATGTAAATGCGACACTTCCATGCTCGGAAACAGCGTTTGCAGATGTCTACGTATCGTAGCAATAGGGTTCTAATGCTTCTTAAAACGAGATGTCGCATTTCATTTCTACGTTTCGTGACAAGATATAATATTCATTGTGGAGTGTTATGTATACCTCGTATTCACTTCAAAAGAATGTAAATGCAACACTTCCTTGCTAGGAAATATTGTTTGCAGATGTCTACGTATCGAAGCAATGGTATTCTAATGCTTCTCAAAACGCGATATCGCAACTCATTCCTATGTTTCATGATAAGATATAATATTCATTCCGATGTGTCATGTATACCTCGTATTCACTTCAAAAGAATGTGAATGCGACACTTCCATGCTCGGAAATAGCGTTTGCAGATGTCTACGTATCGTAGCAATAGTGTTCTAATGCTTCTTAAAACGAGATGACGCATTTCATTTCTATGTTTCGTGACAAGATATAATATTCATTGTGGAGTGTTATGTATACCTCGTGTTCACTTCAAAAGAATGTAAATGCGACCCTTCCATGCTAGGAAATAGCCTTTGCAGATGTCTACGTATCGTAGCAATAGAGTTCTAATGCTTCTTAAATCGCGATATCGCATCTCGCTTCTATGTTTCATGATAAGATATAATATTCATTGCGAAGTGTCATGTATACCTCGTATTCTCTTCAAAAGAATGTAAGTGCGACACTTCCTTGCTAGGAAATATTGTTTGCAGATGTCTACGTATCGTAGCAATAGAGTTCTAATGCTTCTTAAATCCCGATATCGCATCCCACTTCTATGTTTCATGATATTATATAATATTCTGTGCGAAGTGTCATAATACCTCGTATTCACTTCAAAAGAATGTAAATGCGACCCTTCCATGCTAGGAAATAGCCTTTGCAGATGTCTACGTATCGTAGCAATAGAGTTCTAATGCTTCTTATATCGCGATATCGCATCTCGCTTCTATGTTTCATGATAAGATATAATATTCATTGCGAAGTGTCGTGTATACCTCGTATTCTCTTCAAAAGAATGTAAGTGCGACACTTCCTTGCTAGGAAATATTGTTTGCAGATGTCTACGTATCGTAGCTATAGAGTTCTAATGCTCCTAAAAACGCGATATCGCATCTCGCTTCTATGTTCCATGATAAGATATAATATTCATTGCGAAGTGTCATGTATACCTCGTACTCCCCTCAAAAGAATGTAAACGTGACACTTACATGCTACGAAATAGCGTTTACAGATGTCTACGTATCGTAGCTGTAGAGTTCTAATGCTTCTTAAAACGAGATGTCGCATCTCATTTCTATGTTTCATGATCGGATATAATATTCATTGCGAAGTGTCATGTATACCTCGTATTCACTTCAAAAAAATGTAAATGCGACACTTCCATGCTAGGATATAGCGTTTGCAGATGTCTACGTATCGTAGCAATAGAGTTCTAATGCTTCTTATATCGCGATATCGCATCTCACTTCTATGTTTCGAGATAAGATATAATATTCTTCGCGAAGTGTCATAATACCTCGTATTCACTTCAAAAGAATGTAAGTGCGACCCTTCATTGCTAGGAAATAGCGTTTGCAGATGTCTACGTATCGTAGCAAGAGTGTTCTTATGCTTCTTAAAACGCGATATCGTATCTCACTTCTATGTTTCATGATAGGATATAATATTCATTGCGAAGTGTCATGTACACCTCGTATTCACTTCAAAAGAATGTAAATGCGACACTTCCATTCTAGGAAATAGCGTTTGCAGATGTCTACGTATCACAGCAATAGAGTACTAATGCTTCTTAAAGCGAGATGTCGTATTTCATTTCTATGTTTCGTAATAAGATATAATATTCATTGTGTAATGTTATGTATACCTCGTATTCACTTCAATGGAATGTAAGTGCGACGTTTCCATGGTAGGAAATAGAGTTTGCAGATGTCTACGTATATTAGCAACAGAGTTCTAATGCATCTCAAAACGCGATATAGCACCACATTCCTATGTTGCATGATAAGACATAATATTCATTGCGAAGTGTCATGTATATCTCGTATTCACTTCAAAAGAATGTAAATGCGACACTTGCATGCTAGGAAATAGCGTTTGCAGATGTCTACGTATCGTAGTAATAGAGCTCTAATGCTTCTTAAAGAGAGATGTCGTATTTCATTTCTATGTTTCGTAATAAGATATAATATTCATTGTGTAATGTTATGTATACCTCGTATTCACTTCAATGGAATGTAAGTGCGACATTTCCATGGTAGGAAATATTTTTTGCAGATGTCTACGTATATTAGCAATAGAGTTCTAATGCTTCTCAAAACGCAATATAGCAGCTCATTCCTATGTTTCATGATAATATATAATATTCATTGCGAAGTGTCATGTATACCTCGTATTCACTTCAAACGAATGTAAATGCGACACTTCCTTGCTAGGAAATAGCGTTTCCAGATGACCACGTATCGAATGAATAGAGTTCTAATACTTCTTAAAAGGAGATATAGCATCACATTTCTATGTTTCATGATAATATATAATATTCATTGCGAAGTGTCATGTATATCTCGTACTCACTTCAAAAGAATGTAAATGCGACACTTCCATGCTAGGAAATAGCGTTTGCAGATGTCTACGTATCGCAGGAATAGAGTTCTAATGCTTCCTAAAACGCGATATAGCATCTCTCTTCTATGTTTCATGGTAAGATATAATATCCATTGCGAAGTGCCATGTATACCTCGTATTCACTTCAATGGAATGTAAATGTGACATTTCCTTGCTAGGAAATAGAGTTTCTAGAAGTCTACGTATATTAGCAATAGAGTTCTGATGCTTCTCAAAACGCTATATAGCACCCCATTCCTATGTTTCATGATAAGACATAATATTCATTGCGAAGTGTCATGTATAACACGTATTCACTTCAAAAGAATGTAAATGCGACACTTGCATGCTAGGAAGTAGCGCTTGCAGATGTCTACGTATCGTAGCAATAGAGTTCTAATGCTTCAAAGAACGCGATATCGCATCTCACTTCTATGTTTCATGATAAGATATAATATTCATTGCGAAGTGTCATGAATACCTCGTATTCACTTCAAATGAACGTAAATTTGACACTTACATGCTAGGAAATAGCGTTTTCAGATGTCTACGTATCGTAGCAATAGAGTTCTAATGCTTCTTAAAACGAGATGTCGCATTTCATTTCTATGTTTCGTGACAAGATATAATATTCATTGTGGAGTGTTATGTATAGCTCGTGTTCACTTCAAAAGAATGTAAATGCTACACTTGCATGCTAGGAAATAGCCTTTGCAGATGTCTACGTATCGTAGCAATAGGGTTCTAATGCTTCTAAAAACGCGATATCGCATCTCACTTCTATGTTTCATGATAAGATGTAATATTCATTGCGAAGTGTCATGTATACCTCGACTTCACTTCACAAGAATATAAATGCGACACTTCCTTGCTAGGAAATATTGTTTGCATATGTCTACGTATCGTAGCAATAGAGTTCTAATGCTTCTTAAAACGCGATATCGCATCTCACTGCTATGTTTCATGATAAGATATAATATTCATTATGGAGTGTTATGTATACCTCGTACTCACGTCAAAAGAATGTAAATGCGACCCTTCCATGCTAGGAAATAGCCTCTGCAGATGTCTACGTAACGTAGCAATAGAGTTCTAATGCTTCTTAGAACGCGATATCGCATCTCACTTCTATGTTTCATGATAAGATATAATATTCATTGCGAAGTGTCATGTATACCTCGTATTCACTTCAAATGAATGTAAATGCGACACTTCCATGTTATGAAATAGCGATTGCAGATGTCTACGTATCGTAGCAATACAGTTCTAATGCTTCTTAAAACGAGATGTCGCATTTCATTTCTATGTTTCGTGACAAGATGTAATATTCATTGTGGAGTGTTATGTATACCTCGTATTCACTTCAAAAGAATGTAAATGCGACACTTCCTTGCTAGGAAATATTGTTCGCAGATGTCTACGTATCGTAGCAATAGAGTTCTAATGCTCCTTAAAACGCGATATCGCATATCACTTCTAGGTTTCATGATAAGATATAATATTCATTGCGAAGTGTCATGTATACCTCGTATTCACTTCAAAAAAATGTAAATGCGACACTTCCATGCTAGGATATAGCGTTTGCAGATGTCTACGTATCGTAGCAATAGAGTTCTAATGCTTCTTATATCGCGATATCGCATCTCACTTCTATGTTTCGAGATAAGATATAATATTCTTCGCGAAGTGTCATAATACCTCGTATTCACTTCAAAAGAATGTAAGTGCGACCCTTCATTGCTAGGAAATAGCGTTTGCAGATGTCTACGTATCGTAGCAAGAGTGTTCTTATGCTTCTTAAAACGCGATATCGTATCTCACTTCTATGTTTCATGATAGGATATAATATTCATTGCGAAGTGTCATGTACACCTCGTATTCACTTCAAAAGAATGTAAATGCGACACTTCCATTCTAGGAAATAGCGTTTGCAGATGTCTACGTATCACAGCAATAGAGTACTAATGCTTCTTAAAGCGAGATGTCGTATTTCATTTCTATGTTTCGTAATAAGATATAATATTCATTGTGTAATGTTATGTATACCTCGTATTCACTTCAATGGAATGTAAGTGCGACGTTTCCATGGTAGGAAATAGAGTTTGCAGATGTCTACGTATATTAGCAACAGAGTTCTAATGCATCTCAAAACGCGATATAGCACCACATTCCTATGTTGCATGATAAGACATAATATTCATTGCGAAGTGTCATGTATATCTCGTATTCACTTCAAAAGAATGTAAATGCGACACTTGCATGCTAGGAAATAGCGTTTGCAGATGTCTACGTATCGTAGTAATAGAGCTCTAATGCTTCTTAAAGAGAGATGTCGTATTTCATTTCTATGTTTCGTAATAAGATATAATATTCATTGTGTAATGTTATGTATACCTCGTATTCACTTCAATGGAATGTAAGTGCGACATTTCCATGGTAGGAAATATTTTTTGCAGATGTCTACGTATATTAGCAATAGAGTTCTAATGCTTCTCAAAACGCAATATAGCAGCTCATTCCTATGTTTCATGATAATATATAATATTCATTGCGAAGTGTCATGTATACCTCGTATTCACTTCAAACGAATGTAAATGCGACACTTCCTTGCTAGGAAATAGCGTTTCCAGATGACCACGTATCGAATGAATAGAGTTCTAATACTTCTTAAAAGGAGATATAGCATCACATTTCTATGTTTCATGATAATATATAATATTCATTGCGAAGTGTCATGTATATCTCGTACTCACTTCAAAAGAATGTAAATGCGACACTTCCATGCTAGGAAATAGCGTTTGCAGATGTCTACGTATCGCAGGAATAGAGTTCTAATGCTTCCTAAAACGCGATATAGCATCTCTCTTCTATGTTTCATGGTAAGATATAATATCCATTGCGAAGTGCCATGTATACCTCGTATTCACTTCAATGGAATGTAAATGTGACATTTCCTTGCTAGGAAATAGAGTTTCTAGAAGTCTACGTATATTAGCAATAGAGTTCTGATGCTTCTCAAAACGCTATATAGCACCCCATTCCTATGTTTCATGATAAGACATAATATTCATTGCGAAGTGTCATGTATAACACGTATTCACTTCAAAAGAATGTAAATGCGACACTTGCATGCTAGGAAGTAGCGCTTGCAGATGTCTACGTATCGTAGCAATAGAGTTCTAATGCTTCAAAGAACGCGATATCGCATCTCACTTCTATGTTTCATGATAAGATATAATATTCATTGCGAAGTGTCATGAATACCTCGTATTCACTTCAAATGAACGTAAATTTGACACTTACATGCTAGGAAATAGCGTTTTCAGATGTCTACGTATCGTAGCAATAGAGTTCTAATGCTTCTTAAAACGAGATGTCGCATTTCATTTCTATGTTTCGTGACAAGATATAATATTCATTGTGGAGTGTTATGTATAGCTCGTGTTCACTTCAAAAGAATGTAAATGCTACACTTGCATGCTAGGAAATAGCCTTTGCAGATGTCTACGTATCGTAGCAATAGAGTTCTAATGCTTCTTAAAACGAGATGTCGCATTTCATTTCTATATTGCGTGATAAGATATAATATTCATTGCGAAGTGTCATGTATACCTCGTATGCGCTTCAAAAGAATGTAAATGCGACACTTCCATGCTCGGAAATAGCGTTTGCAGATGTCTACGTATCGTAGCAATAGAGTTCTAATGCTTCTTAAAACGAGATGTCGCATTTCATTTCTGCGTTTCGTGACAAGATATAATATTCATTGTGGAGTGTTATGTATACCTCGTATTCACTTCAAAAGAATGTAAATGCAACACTTCCTTGCTAGGAAATATTGTTTGCAGATGTCTACGTATCGAAGCAATGGTATTCTAATGCTTCTCAAAACGCGATATCGCAACTCATTCCTATGTTTCATGATAAGATATAATATTCATTCCGATGTGTCATCTATACCTCGTATTCACTTCAAAAGAATGTAAATGCGACACTTCCATGCTCGGAAATAGCGTTTGCAGATGTCTACGTATCGTAGCAATAGTGTTCTAATGCTTCTTAAAACGAGATGACGCATTTCATTTCTATGTTTCGTGACAAGATATAATATTCATTGTGGAGTGTTATGTATACCTCGTGTTCACTTCAAAAGAATGTAGATGCGACACTTCCTTGCTAGGAAATATTGTTCGCAGATGTCTACGTATCGTAGCAATAGAGTTCTAATGCTTCTTAAAACCCGATATCGCATCCCACTTCTATGTTTCATGATATTATATAATATTCTGTGCGAAGTGTCATAATACCTCGTATTCACTTCAAAAGAATGTAAATGCGACCCTTCCATGCTAGGAAATAGCCTTTGCAGATGTCTACGTATCGTAGCAATAGAGTTCTAATGCTTCTTATATCGCGATATCGCATCTCGCTTCTATGTTTCATGATAAGATATAATATTCATTGCGAATTGTCGTGTATACCTCGTATTCTCTTCAAAAGAATGTAAGTGCGACACTTCCTTGCTAGGAAATATTGTTTGCAGATGTCTACGTATCGTAGCTATAGAGTTCTAATGCTCCTAAAAACGCGCTATCGCATCTCACTTCTATGTTCCATGATAAGATATAATATTCATTGCGAAGTGTCATGTATACCTCGTACTCCCTTCAAAAGAATGTAAACGTGACACTTACATGCTACGAAATAGCGTTTACAGATGTCTACGTATCGTAGCAGTAGAGTTCTAATGCTTCTTAAAACGAGATGTCGCATCTCATTTCTATGTTTCATGATCGGATATAATATTCATTGCGAAGTGTCATGTATACCTCGTATTCACTTCAAAAGAATGTAAATGCGACACTTCCATGCTAGGAAGTAGCGTTTGCAGATGTCTACGTATCGTAGCAATAGGGTTCTAATGCTTCTTAAAACGCGATATCGCATCTCACTTCTATGTGTCATGATAAGATGTAATATTCATTGCGAAGTGTCATGCATACCTCGACTTCACTTCACAAGAATGTAAATGCGACACTTCCTTGCTAGGAAATATTGTTTGCATATGTCTACGTATCGTAGCAATAGAGTTCTAATGCTTCTTAAAACGCGATATCGCATCTCACTGCTATGTTTCATGATAAGATATAATATTCATTATGGAGTGTTATGTATACCTCGTACTCACGTCAAAAGAATGTAAATGCGACCCTTCCATGCTAGGAAATAGCCTCTGCAGATGTCTACGTAACGTAGCAATAGAGTTCTAATGCTTCTTAGAACGCGATATCGCATCTCACTTCTATGTTTCATGATAAGATATAATATTCATTGCGAAGTGTCATGTATACCTCGTATTCACTTCAAATGAATGTAAATGCGACACTTCCATGTTATGAAATAGCGATTGCAGATGTCTACGTATCGTAGCAATACAGTTCTAATGCTTCTTAAAACGAGATGTCGCATTTCATTTCTATGTTTCGTGATAAGATGTAATATTCATTGTGGAGTGTTATGTATACCTCGTATTCACTTCAAAAGAATGTAAATGCGACACTTCCTTGCTAGGAAATATTGTTCGCAGATGTCTACGTATCGTAGCAATAGAGTTCTAATGCTCCTTAAAACGCGATATCGCATGTCACTTCTATGTTTCATGATGAGATATAATATTCATTGCAAAGTGTCATGTATACCGCGTATTCACTTCAAAAGGATGTAAATGTGACACTTCCTTGCTAGGAAGTAGCGTTTGCAGATGTCTACGTATCGAAGCAATAGGGTTCTAAAGCTTCTTAAATCGCGATATTGTATCTCATATCTATGTTTCACGATAAGATATAATATTCTTTGTGGAGTGTTATGTATCCTCGTCTACACTTCAAAAGAATGTAAATGCAACACTTCCTTGCTAGGGAATAGCGTTTCAAGATGTCTACGTATCGAAGCAATAGAGTTCTAATGGGGAGGGGTAGAGGTCCGTCTCACACCCGGGATCCATTATGTTTGTCTCCATGGACTATGGCAGCGGTCTTATTTTTGCAGAGCTCTGGATCCTATCCTTCGGGCTTCAGGGTCTCTTCTTGTTCACTTCCCGACTCCTCCACCGTCGAGCCCGTCACGCTACCTCGGCGCACAGCCCTACCGCGAACCTGCGGTCTTATTATCCGCCGAAGAGGCGTCTTATGTGTCGCTTCTTCCATCAGCTCGCCAGTCTAATCCGTAGAACGGAGAGAGAGAAACGAACAGTTGGGGGGGGGGGGGGGGAAGGTTCTACCATCGTGTATTTCACGCTCCTCGCAAATACAGCAATCGCGATGGTCCGTGTCGCTCTTCTCGCATGGGTGGTGATCTGTGAGCTAGTCTAACCGAAGCAGGGGGGGGGGGGTGAGCGAGCCTTGTGACTTCACCACGTCACAGTACATACAAATTAGCGATTAAGTAGCTATGTGTTCAAATTCAATTCCGAATAATGCACTAAAAAGCATCCCAGATAACAAACGGCAAGATGGTAGCGACACCATGCCGGCACTATATTGCCACTTCCGAGGAGTGTCAACTGATTCGTAGTCATCTGTGACCGGATTCGTTGACTAAAATGCCAGAACGTGTTACCAGCACGTTCTAGACAAGCGAATCGCGCAGAACCAGCACCATGGTGACACGCGTATCATCGCTCCATTCATGAATCTCCTCAGCAATGACGCAGGATCACTTTTGGCATTGGAGAACCTATGCTTTCATACAAATTAGAACCGTTAGATGTCAGTAGATGTTCAGCATATGAGTATTGATAGATATTTTGATGGTCGTTTTCATATATTTATAGTTATTGAGCGAGTCGTATATATTTCTTTCAATCCATCATAGACTAAAAATATTATTTATAAAAAAATATTACTTATAAAATGAAAATTCATGGTGTTGCGTCCCTAACTTCGCCTTGTGTAATTTTTGAAATAACATGCTGTCATCGTATTTAATGTAACCCTCAATTGCATGAATTTGTAACAATAAATTGAAGAAAATATATATAAAGTAAGTGTATATATTTTTATGACAAAGTAATTATCGACTTTATGGAAAAAATCGCCCTATCGAGCTAGTTTATAGAAAATAATAAAATCGAGTTCTTATATCTTTGTTTTGTGCCGGTGTATCTATATTGGAATCAAGATAAATAAATTGCACAGTTTAGTCATTTTTCATATTTGCTTATAATTTTTATGGAAACAGCTTCCCCATTAGTAAATGTCAGCCTACGCCACAACCACGCGTGTAGCTATGGTGAGCTGATAGTGTCATTGTCACGGCCGTGTAGCCCGTGTGCTATATCTCGGTGCTTTAATAGTGCCGTGATACGAATGCCGCCCCAGTACTAACAGTATGCCATTTCGAAAGCTGAGTAGGAGCACTTTGTTAGCACAGTTCTGTCACGGAATTCGTTCCATCCGTTGTCATTCGCGTGCCAATCGCTGGCTGTTTGGGATATTGTAGTGCATGAGGCAGACTTGTTCCTTATCATCGTCAAGGAGATGGATTTTCACTCCCCCCTTTTTGAATTTTTTAAATTATTGTTTGGAATTTTTGCCGTTTCTGTATCTCTATGACCGCATTGTGGATTCAACTTATGTACGATCTTTTTGGTCTTCATCTTTTGTTACATGTAATATTATATATGCGATGCACGTTTGTTATGTAATGCTCCGATTTGTAAGCCTCAGATATTTTTATTCTTAGGTAAAGCAACTTATTCGATTAATATATATTTATTAGACATAGATATAAACAATTAGAAAAATGTTATTAAATCGCTATTAAATATGTTGTTGCAATTATATATTTAAGGTCTGAAGATGTAGATGCAATTAATGTCCGATATTTTACGTGATCCAATCGACGTATCAAGTGAGGCTATGAAATATAAAAATCTTTTATTATTCTTCGACCCCTTTACATGTTACACGAATGATAAGTTCTACAAGACAAGAAGCCTGAATTAGTGAGATATCTAGGAACATAAGCAATTTGTAAGTAACACATCTTTTCTCTTTGAAATATTTGCCTTTGCATAGAATAGAACGTATAGATATAATTGCCTGTTTTGTACCCATTTCGGTCCAATTCTATTATAGCCTTTGAGCAGAAGTAATATTGATTATACTTGATTTTTGCAATAGTTCTTTAATTAACAGATTTTATTAACCTAGAATCATCATTTGACGGATGTATCAATCTACTTTGTAGCTCCATCAGTTTCTTTTTCTGCTCGCTACTTTCCATTTTCAGTTCCGTATACTTATCCTTTATCACCATCATATATGTTGCGTAAAATTACAATAACTTTTTGTCCTCAAATTTTGCGGATATTTCAATTAAATTTCCTTTGATTAAATAAACGGAAATTAAAAAACAGTGGCACGTACCATTTCTTGGAAACGTTGCATCGTAATTTGCATCTGACTGTTTTGAAAGGCACGCACTTTACTTAACGTTTGCAATGATTCGGTTAGCGAAGTAAAGTAATATTCTACTTTCGAAATTGTTGGCTCTTGTAATTCTAAGGCAAATATATTCATCTGTCGACATCGTGAACATTGTTTTTTGGCAAAATTCCAGAAAAACAAATATACTATAAGTAAAATAATAAACATCATAATATTAAATTTAACTCTGTTCATCGTTGCCTTGTTGGACACATCCATAACAATATACAGGGTGGGGCAGTAATAATTAGCACCTCAGATATCCACGAAACTATAAGTTTCATAGAAGTTTTTGCTAATATAAAATTGCACAGTACAAAGGGGCCATCCGTTGATGAAAATAGTTTTTTTGTAAGTGGAGTTATGTTGGACATATGAAGGTTACATTCATTTTTTAAAATGAATTGGTATGTCCATTCTTCCGTAATACGATAGAGCATTTTAAAGCAAGTTTAACGATCTGTAACATGAAGGCATTGAAGGTTACAAAGAGTAAAGAAAGGCGATAATACTCACGGTTTTGATAGTAAATGAAACATACGTATTGTAAACAGTGGTGGAAGGCGTAATACTTACCGTTTACTTCACTGTGAATAAACACTTTTCGAAGGGCATTTCAATAGTTTGCAGCATAAGTTAAACATGATAAGATTAGTATTGAAAAATCGGTTCGAATACGTTTGGTTAGGCTGTTCTTTGTGTCGTTCATTTTATAAGTACAGAGCTGCGGATTCCTGAGGACAGCTCACAAAATTGTTGAACTATGGAAGATTATCATTGTGAATTTGAATCAAAGGTAATTAAATTCCATTAGATTGTAAACAGATCTCAATGTTTCACTTTAGATAGTAAGATTAAATACTCTTTACAAAACTACAAGAATGGATACATACCTTTCTGTTATTATTACTTCATAAAGAATTATAATTGCAATTATATAGTTCATTACGATAAAAAATATTTCTCAGAAAATTCTAAATATTAAATAAAAGAATCAAGTAAAACATTTTTAATAATTACGAATATGAAAAATACTTGAACATTCCAATAGAAAGATGTCTAAACAGGAGCTAGAAAAGTCAAACATTCAATTTCAATTCCAGAATTGACCTATAAGAGGTAAAATGATTCGAAAGCTTTAATTACAGTCTTTAATGCAAGCAGTTGGGCAGTATTTCAATTTTAAGAAAATTGATGAAAGTCAACCATTTTGAAGTGGTCAGAATCTTTGTCGTTTGAGCAATAAGTGAATAACAAATAACTGCATAAATTCCAGGCTTAAAAACTTATGGATTAAATCCTATGCAGACTCGTTTATGAGCGAGTTACTAAATAATAATCCACACTAAGTAATCATTTTAAAACTTAAGCGATTACATCTCGCGAACTTTCAAAGATATCAGAAGCGTGAAAAGCATGTGGTTTATCAAAAACTCTTCTAAAAGAACGGACGAAGCCAATAGAAATCTTTGTTGAAGTAAGCAAGTTCTAAAGTTCTAAGCAACGCGATGGCCCTTATCTGCCTATGTCTCATAGCAAGTAAGTTCTGAATTTCTATGAAATCCGATGGAATTTCTCACTACTAACGTTTCAAAGTAAGTTCTCAAATTCTCAGTTCTACGTTTAAAACTATGTGTGTTCTATATATCTATGTAAAGTGATGATTCCTATTAGTTGTGACGGAAACCTATATATAGTAAGTCAGGGAAGCTCGAAGGGGTTAATTATCTAAATGCTTTAAGGTGTAAAACGTACTTTAATCTAAAGCGATCTATCGTTCCAAGGTATCCGCTCACGTACAACTTTTCTTGGGCGCCAGCTGCTCAGAAAGTAGCAAAGGGGATAGACTACACGACCCCGGGAACCCTGGGGCGGAACAACCCTTGAAACTTCGAAATGCTCCTCCTCTCGACTACGCCTAGCCAAGTACACACACTCAGGTCGCGAGATACTGAAGTCACGGCATGTCTATTTATGGTCTCGACCTGGGTTTAACTAACAAGGGCTACGGGAAACTACGCAACACGCCGCAAATTACTGGGTAGTATCTTTGGAAGTGTAGTCGAGTATACATAATACTTCGCAATGAATATTATAACTTATCTTGAAACCCAGAAATGAAATGCGATATTGCGTTTTAGAAGCACTAGAACTCTAATGCTTCGATACGTAGATATCTGGAAACGTATATTCCTAGCAGGGAAATAAGTCATTTACATCCTTCTGAAGTGTAGACGAGGTAAACATAATACTTCTCAGTGAATATTACATCATATCATGGAACATAGAAATGAGAAGCGATATCGCGTTTTAAGAAGAATTAGAACTCTATTTCCTCCATACGTAGACATCTCGAGACGCATTTCCTAGCAAGGGTGTGTGGCATTTACATCCATTTGAAGTGTATACGAGGTATACATAACACTTCGCAATAAATATTATAACTTATAATGAAACATAGAACTGAGATGCGATATCGCGATTTAAGAAGCATTAGAACTCTATTCCTGCGATGCGTAGACATCTGCAAATGTTATTTCCTAGCAAGGAAGTGTCGCATTTACGTTCTTTAGAAGTTAATACGAGGTATACATGACACTTCGCAATGAATATTATATCTTATTACGAAACATAGAAATGAAATGCGACATCTCGTTTTAAGTAGCATTAGAACTCTATTGCTACGATACGTAGACATCTGCAAACGCTATTTCCTAGCATGGAAGTGTCGCATTTACATTCTTTTGAAGTGAATACGAGATATATATGACACATCGCAATGAATATTATATCTTATCATGAAACATAGGAATGAGGTGCTATATCGCGTCTTGAGAAGCATTAGAACTCTATTGCTACGATACGTAGACATCTGCAAACGCTATTTCCTAGAAAGGAAATGTCGCATTTACATTCCATTGAAGTGAATATGAGGTATACATGACACTTCGCAATGGATACTATATCTTATCGTGAAACATAGAAATGAGATGCGACATCTCGTTTTAAGAAGTATTAGAACTCTATTCTTTCGATACGTGGTCATCTGGAAACGCTATTTCCTAGCAAGGAAGTGTCGCATTTACATTCTTTTGAAGTGAATACGAGGTATTCATAACACTCCACAATGAATATTATACCTTATCACGCAACATAGAAATGAAATGCGACATCTCGTTTTAAGAAACATTAGAACTCTATTCCTACGATGCGTAGACATCTGCAAATGCTATTTCCTAGCAAGGAAGTGTCGCATTTACATTCTTTTGATGTGAATGCGAGATATACATGACACTTCGCAATGAATATTATATCTTATCATGAAACATAGGAGTGAGGTGCTATATCGCGTTTTAAGGAGCATTAGAACTCTATTGCTACGATACGTAGACATCTGCAAACGCTATTTCCTAGCATGGACATGTCGCACTTACATTCCACTGAAGTGAATACGAGGTATACATAACACTACACAATGAATATTATATCGTATTACGAAACATAGAAATGAAATACGACATCTCGTTTTAAGAAGCATTAGAACCCTATTGATACGATACGTAGACATCTGCAAACGCTATTTCCTAGCATGGAAGTGTCATATTTATATTCTTTTGAAGTGAATACGAGGTATACATGACACTTCGCAATGAATATTATATCTTATCATGAGACATAGGAATGAGGTGCTACATCGCGTTTTGAGAAGCATTAGAACTCTATCGCTACGATACGTAGACATCTGCAAACACTATTTACTAGCATGGAAGTTTCGCATTTACATTCTTTTGAAGTGAATACGAGATATACATTACACTTCGCAATGAATATTATATCTTATCATGAAACATAGGAATGATTTGCGATATCTCGTTTTGAGAAGCATTGGAACCCTATTGCTACGATACGTAGACATCTGCAGACGCTATTTCCTTGCATGGATGTGTCGCATTTACATTCTTGTGATGTGAGTACGAGGTATACATGACACTCCACAATGAACATTATATCTTATTACGAAACATGGAAATGAAATGCGACATCTCTTTTTAAGAAGCATTAGAACTCTATCGCTACGATTACGTAGACATCTGCAAACGCTATTTCCTAGCAATGAAGTTTCGCACTTACATTCATTTGAAGTGAATACGAGGTATACATGACACTTCGCAATGAATATTATATCTTATTACGAAACATAGAAATGAAATACGACATCTCGTTTTCAGAAGCATAAGTACTCTATTGCTGTGGTACGTAGACATCTGCAAACGCTATTTTCTAGCATGGAAGTGTCGCATTTACATTCTTTTGAAGTGAATACGAGGTATACATGACACTTCGCAATGAATATTATATCTTATCATGAACCATAGAAGTGAGGTGCTATATTGCGTTTTGAGAAGAATTAGATCTCTATTGCTAATATACGTTGACATCTGCAAGCGCTATTTCCTTGCATGGATGTGTCGCATTTACATTCTTGTGATGTGAGTACGAAGTATACATGACTCTCCACAATGAATGTTATATCTTATTACGAAACATCGAAATGAAATACGACTTCTCGTTTTAAGAAGCATTAGAATTCTATTGCTACGATACGTAGACATCTGCAAACAATATTTCCTAGCAAGGAAGTGTCGCATTTACATTCTCTTGAAGTGAATACCAGGTATACATAACACTCCACAATGAATATTATATCTTATCACGAAACATAGAAGTGAGATGCGATATCGCGTTCTAAGAAGCACTAGAACCCTATTGCTACGATACGTAGACAATTGCGAGCGCTAATTCCTAGCATGGAAGTGTCGCATTTACATTCCATAGAAGTGAATACGAGGTATGCATTACACTTCCCAATGGATATTTTATCATATCATGAAACATAGAAATGAGATGCGACATCTCGTTTTAAGAAGTATTAGAACTCTATTCTTACGATACGTGGTCATCTGGAAATGCTATTTCCTAGCAAGGAAGTGTCGCATTTACATTCTTTGAAGTGAATACGAGGTATACATAACACTCCACAATGAATATTATATCTTATCACGAAACATAGAAATGAAATGCGACATCTTGTTTTAAGTAGGATTAGAACTCTATTGCTACGATACGTAGACATCTGCAAACGCCATTTCCTAGCATGCAAGTGCCGCATTTGCATTCTTTTGAAGTGAATACGATGTATTCATGACACTTCGCAATGAATATTATATCTTATCATGAAACATAGAAATGAAATGCGACATCTCGTTGTAAGAAGCATTAGAACTCTCTTACTACGATACGTAGACATCTGCAAACCCTATTGCCTAGCAAGGAAGTGTCGCATTCACATTCTTTTGAAGTGAATACGAGGTATGCATGACACTTCACAATGAATATTATATCTTATCATGAAACATAGATGTGAGATGCGATATCGCGTTCTAAGAAGCATTAGAACCCTATTGCTACGATACGTAGACACCTGCGAGCGCTATTTCCTAGCATGGAAGTGTCGCATTTACATTCCATAGAAGTGAATACGAGGTATGCATTACACTTCCCAATGGATATTTTATCATATCATGAAACATAGAAATGAGATGCGACATCTCGTTTTAAGAAGTATTAGAACTCTATTCTTACGATACGTGGCCATCTGGAAATGCTATTTCCTAGCAAGGAAGTGTCGCACTTACATTCTTTTGAAGTGAATACGAGGTATACATAACACTCCACAATGGATATTATATCTTATCACGAAACATAGAAATGAAATGCGACATCTTGTTTTAAGTAGGATTAGAACTCTATTGCTACGATACGTAGACATCTGCAAACGCCATTTCCTAGCATGCAAGTGCCGCATTTGCATTCTTTTGAAGTGAATACGATGTATTCATGACACTTCGCAATGAATATTATATCTTATCATGAAACATAGAAATGAAATGCGACATCTCGTTGTAAGAAGCATTAGAACTCTCTTACTACGATACGTAGACATCTGCAAACCCTATGCCTAGCAAGGAAGTGTCGCATTCACATTCTTTTGAAGTGAATACCAGGTATACATGACACTTCGCAATGAATATTATATCTTATCTCGAAACATAGAAGTGAGATGCGATATCGCGATTTAAGGAGCGTTAGAATTCTATTGCTACGATGGGTAGACATCTCCAAATGTTATTTCCAAGCAAGAATGTGTCGCATTTACATCCTTTGAAGTGAATACGAGGTATACATAACACTCCACAATGAATATTATATCTTATCACGAAACATAGAAATGAAATGCGACATCTCATATTAAGAAGCACTAGAACTCTCTTGCTACGATACGTAGACATCTGCAAACGCTATTTCCTAGCATGGAAGTGTCGCATTTGCATTCTTTTGAAGTGAATACGAGGTATACATGACACTTCGCAATGGATAATATATATTATTATGAAACATAGAAATGAGATGCTACATCTCGTTTTAAGAAGTATTAGAACTCAATTCTTTCGATACGTGGTCATCTGGGAACGCTATTTCCTAGCAAGGAAGTGTCGCATTTACATTCTTTTGAAGTGAATACGAGGTATACATGACACTTCGCAATGAATATTATATCTTATCATGAAACATAGAAGTGAGATGCGATATCGCGTTTTAAGAAGCATTAGTTCACTATTGCTACGATACGTAGACATCTGCAAACAATATTTCCTGGCAAGGAAGTCTCGCATTTACATTCTCTTGAAGTGAACGCCAGGTACACATAACACTCCACAATGAATATTATATCTTATCATGAAACATAGATGTGTGATGCGATATCACGTTCTAAGAAGTGTTAGAACTCTATTCTTTCGATACGTGGTCATCTGGGAACGCTATTTCCTAGCACGGAAGTGTCGCATTTACATTCTTTTGAAGTGAATACGAGGTATACATGACACTTCGCAATGAATATTATATCTTATCATGAAACATAGGAATGAGGTGCTATATCGCGTTTGAGAAGCATTAGAACTCTATTGCTAATATACGTAGACATCTCCAAACTCTACTTCCTAGCAAAGAAATGCCGCATTTACGTTCTTTTGAAGTGAATACGAGATATACATGACACTTCGCAATGAATATTATATCTTATCATGAAACATAGATGTGAGATGCGATATCGCTTTCTAAGAAGCATTAGAACTCCATTGCTACGATACGTAGACATCTGCAAACGCTATTTCCTAGCATGGAAGGGTCGCATTTACATTCTGTTGAAGTGAATACGAGGTATACATGACACTTCGCAATGAATATTATGTCTTATCATGAAACATAGAAATGAAATGCGACATCTCGTTTTAAGAAGCATTAGAACTCTCTTGCTACGATACGTAGACATCTGCAAACGCTATTTCCTAGCATGGAAGTGTCGCATTTACATTCTTTTGAAGTGAATACGAGGTATACATGACACTTCGCAATGGATATTATATATTATTATGAAACATAGAAATGAGATGCTACATCTCGTTTTAAGAAGTATTAGAACTCTATTCTTTCGATACGTGATCATCTGGGAACGCTATTTCCTAGCAAGGAAGTGTCGCATTTACATTCTTTTGAAGTGAATACGAGGTATACATGACACTTTGCAATGAATATTATATCTTATCATGAAACATAGAAGTGAGATGCGATATCGCGTTCTAAGAAGCATTAGAACCCTATTGCTACGATACGTAGACACCTGCGAGCGCTATTTCCTAGCATGGAAGTGTCGCATTTACATTCCATTGAAGCGAATACGAGGTATGCATTACACTTCGCAATGGATATTTTATCATATCATGAAACATAGAAATGAGATGCGACATCTCGTTTTAAGAAGTATTATAACTCTATTTTTACGATACGTAGACATCTGCAAACAGTATTTCCTAGCAAGGAAGTGTCGCATTTACAATCTTTTGAAGTGAATACGAGGAATACATGACACTTCGCAATGAATATTATATCTTATCATGAAACTTGTAAGTGAGATGCGATATCGCGTTTTAAGAACCATTAGAACTCTATTGCTACGATACGTAGACATCTGCAAACGCTATTTCCTAGCAATGAAGTTTCGCACTTACATTCATTTGAAGTGAATACGAGGTATACATGACACTTCGCAATGAATATTATATCTTATCATGAAACATAGGAATGAGGTGCTATATTGCGTTTTGAGAAGCATTAGAACTCTATAGCTAATATACGTAGACAACTGCAAACTCTATTTCCTACCATGGAAATGTCGCACTTACATTCCATTGAAGTGAATACGAGGTATACATAACATTACACAATGAATATTATATCTTATTACGAAACATAGAAATGAAATACGACATCTCGTTTTCAGAAGCATAAGTACTCTATTGCTGTGGTACGTAGACATCTGCAAACGCTATTTTCTAGCATGGAAGTGTCGCATTTACATTCTTTTGAAGTGAATACGAGGTATACATGACTCTCCACAATGAATATTATATCGTATTACGAAACATCGAAATGAAATACGACTTCTCGTTTTAAGAAGCATTAGAATTCTATTGCTACGATACGTAGATATCTGCAAACAATATTTCCTAGCAAGGAAGTGTCGCATTTACATTCTCTTGAAGTGAATACCAGGTATACATAACACTCCACAATGAATATTATATCTTATCACGAAACATAGAAGTGAGATGCGATATCGCGTTCTACGAATCATTAGAACTCTATTGTTTCGACACGTTGTCATCTGGAAACGCTATTTCCTAGTAAGGAAGTGTCGCATTTACATCCTTTTGAAGTGAATACTAGGTATACATGGCACTTCGCAATGAATATTATATCTGATCATGAAACATAGAAATAAGTTGCGACATCGCGTTTTGAGAAGCATTAGAACCCTATTGCTACGATACGTAGACATCTGCAAACGCTATTTCCTAGCATGGAAGTGTCGCATTTGCATTCTTTTGAAGTGAATACGAGGTATACATGACACTTCGCAATGGATAATATATATTATTATGAAACATAGAAATGAGATGCTACATCTCGTTTTAAGAAGTATTAGAACTCAATTCTTTCGATACGTGGTCATCTGGGAACGCTATTTCCTAGCAAGGAAGTGTCGCATTTACATTCTTTTGAAGTGAATACGAGGTATACATGACACTTCGCAATGAATATTATATCTTATCATGAAACATAGAAGTGAGATGCGATATCGCGTTTTAAGATGCATTAGTTCACTATTGCTACGATACGTAGACATCTGCAAACAATATTTCCTGGCAAGGAAGTCTCGCATTTACATTCTCTTGAAGTGAACGCCAGGTATACATAACACTCCACAATGAATATTATATCTTATCATGAAACATAGATGTGTGATGCGATATCACGTTCTAAGAAGTGTAGAACTCTATTCTTTCGATACGTGGTCATCTGGGAACGCTATTTCCTAGCACGGAAGTGTCGCATTTACATTCTTTTGAAGTGAATACGAGGTATACATGACACTTCGCAATGAATATTATATCTTATTATGAAACATAGGAATGAGGTGCTATATCGCGTTTTGAGAAGCATTAGAACTCTATTGCTAAAATACGTAGACATCTCCAAACTCTACTTCCTAGCAAAGAAATGCCGCATTTACGTTCTTTTGAAGTGAATACGAGATATACATGACACTTCGCAATGAATATTATATCTTATCATGAAACATAGATGTGAGATGCGATATCGCTTTCTAAGAAGCATTAGAACTCCATTGCTACGATACGTAGACATCTGCAAACGCTATTTCCTAGCATGGAAGGGTCGCATTTACATTCTGTTGAAGCGAATACGAGGTATACATGACACTTCGCAATGAATATTATGTCTTATCATGAAACATAGAAATGAAATGCGACATCTCGTTTTAAGAAGCATTAGAACTCTCTTGCTACGATACGTAGACATCTGCAAACGCTATTTCCTAGCATGGAAGTGTCGCATTTACATTCTTTTGAAGTGAATACGAGGTATACATAACACTTCGCAATGGATATTATATCTTATCATGAAACATAGGAATGAGGTGCTATATCGCGTTTTGAGAAACATTAGAACTGTCTTGCTAATATACGTAGACATCTGCAAACTCTATTTCCTAGCAAGGATATGTCGCATTTACATTCCATTGAAGTGAATACGAGGTATACATGACACTTCGCAATGGATATTATATATTATTATGAAACAATGAAATGAGATGCTACATCTCGTTTTAAGAAGTATAGGAACTCTATTCTTTCGATACGTGATCATCTGGAAACGCTATTTCCTAGCAAGGAAGTGTCGTATTTACATTCTTTTGAAGTGAATACGAGGTATACATGACACTTCGCAATGAATATTATATCTTATCATGAACCATAGAAGTGAGGTGCTATATTGCGTTTTGAGAAGCATTAGATCTCTATTGCTAATATACGTTGACATCTGCAAGCGCTATTTCCTTGCATGGATGTGTCGCATTTACATTCTTGTGATGTGAGTACGAAGTATACATGACTCTCCACAATGAATGTTATATCTTATTACGAAACATCGAAATGAAATACGACTTCTCGTTTTAAGAAGCATTAGAATTCTATTGCTACGATACGTAGACATCTGCAAACAATATTTCCTAGCAAGGAAGTGTCGCATTTACATTCTCTTGAAGTGAATACCAGGTATACATAACACTCCACAATGAATATTATATCTTATCACGAAACATAGAAGTGAGATGCGATATCGCGTTCTACGAATCATTAGAACTCTATTGTTTCGACACGTTGTCATCTGGAAACGCTATTTCCTAGTAAGGAAGTGTCGCATTTACATCCTTTTGAAGTGAATACTAGGTATACATGGCACTTCGCAATGAATATTATATCTGATCATGAAACATAGAAATAAGTTGCGACATCGCGTTTTGAGAAGCATTAGAACCCTATTGCTTCGATACGTAGACATCTGCAAACAATATTTCCTAGCATGCAAGTGGCGCGTTTACATTCTGTTGAAGTGAATACGAGATATGCATGAAACTTCGCAATCGATATTATATCTTAACATGAAACATAGAAATGAGATGCGACATCTCGTTTTAAGAAGTATTAGAACTCTATTCTTTCGATACGTTGTCATCTGCAAACGCTATTTCCTAGCATTGAAGTGTCGCATTTACATTCCTTTGAAGTGCATACGAGGTATACATGACACTTCGCAATGAATATTATATGTCATCACGAAACATAGAAATGAAATGCGACATCTCGTTTTAAGAAGCATTAGAAATCTATTGCTACGATACGTAGACATCTGCAAACGCTATTTCCTAGCATGGAAATGACGCATTTACATTCTTTTGAAGTGAATATGAGGTATAGATGACACTTCGCAATGAATATTATATCTTATCATGAAACATAGAAATGAAATGCGACATCTCGTTGTAAGAAGCATTGGAACTCTCTTACTACGATACGTAGACATCTGCAAACGCTATTTCCTAGCATGGAAGTGTCGCATTTACATTCTTTTGAAGTGAATACGAGGTATACATGACACTTCGCAATGAATATTATATCTTATTGTGAAACATATATGTGAGATGCGATATCGCGTTCTAAGAAGCATTAGAACCCTATTGCTACGATACGTAGACATCTGCAAACACTATTTCCTAGCATGGAAGTGTCGCATTTACATTCTTTTGAAGTGAATACGAGGTATAGATGACACTTCGCAATGAATATTATACCTTATCATGAAACATAGAAGAGAGATGCGATATCGCGTTTTAGTAAGCATTAGAACTCTATTGCTGCGATACGTAGACATCTGCAAACGCTATTTCCTAGCATGGAAGTGTCGCATTTACATTCTTTTGAAGTGAATACGAGATATACATGACACTTCGTAATGAATATTATATCTTATCGTGAAACATATATGTGAGATGCGATATCGCGTTCTAAGAAGCATTAGAACTCTATTGCTGCGATACGTAGACATCTGCAAACGCTATTTCCTAGCATGGAAGTGTCGCATTTACATTCATTTGAAGTGAATACGAGGTATACATGACACTTCGCAATGAATATTATACCTTACCATGAAACATAGAAGAGAGATGCGATATCGCGTTTTAGTAAGCATTAGAACTCTATTGCTGCGATACGTAGACATCTGCAAACGCTATTTCCTAGCATTACACTTACATTCCACTTACATTCCACTGAAGTGAATACGAGGTATACATAACACTCCACAATGAATAGTATATCTTATCACGAAACATAGAAATGAAATGCGGCATCTCGTTTTAAGACGCATTAGGACTCTATTGCTACAATACGTAGACATCTGCAAAGGCTATTTCCTAGCATGGAAGGGTCGCATTTACATTCATTTGAAGTGAGTACGAGGTATACATAACACTCCATAATGAATATTATATCTTATCATGAAACATAGCAGTGAGATGCGATATCGCGTTTTAGGAAGCATTAGAACTCTATTGCTGCGATACGTAGACATCTGCAAACTCTATTTCCTAGCAAGGAAGTTTCGGACTTACATTCCACTGAAGTGAATACGAGGTATACATAACATTACACAATGAATATTATATCTTATTACGAAACATAGAAGTGAAATACGACATCTCGTTTTAAGAAGCATTAGTACTCTATTGCTGTGATACGTAGAGATCTGCAAACACTATTTCCTAGCATGGAAGTGTCGCATTTACATCCTTTTGAAGTGATTACGAGGTATAGATGACACTTCGCAATGAATATTATATCTTATCATGGAACATAGTAGTCAGATGCGATATCGCGCTCTAAGAAGCATTAGAACTCTATTGCTACGATACTTAGACATCAGCAAACGCTATTTCCTAGCATGGAAGGGTCGCATTTACATTCTTTTGGAGTGAGTACGAGGTATACATGACACTTCGCAATGAATATTATACCTTATCATGAAACATAAAAGTGAGATGCGATATCGCGTTCTAAGAAGCATTTGAACTCTATTGCTACGACACGTAGACATCTGCAAAGGCTATTCCCTAGCATGGAAGGGTCGCATTTACATTCTTTTGAAGTGGGTACGAGGTATACATATCACTCCATAATGAATATTATATCTTATCATGAAACATAGCAGTGAGATGCGATATCGCGTTTTAAGAAGCATTAGAACTCTATTGCTACGATACGTAGACATCTGCAAAACGCTATTTCCTAGCATGGAAGTGTCGCATTTACATTCATTTGAAGTGAATATGAGGTATACATGACACTTCGCAATGAATATTATATCTTATCATGAAACATAGAAGTGAGATGCGATATCGCGTTCTAAGAAGCATTAGAACTCTATTGCTACGACACGTAGACATCTGCAAACGCTATTTCCTAGCATGGAAGTGTCTTATTTACGTTCTTTTGAAGTGAGTACGAGGTATACATGAAACTTCGCAATGAATATTATATCTTATCATGAATCATAGTAGTGATATGCGATATCGCGTACTAAGAAGCATTAGAACTCTATTGCTACGATACGTAGACATCTGCAAAACGCCTTTTCCTAGCATGGAAGTGTCGCATTTACATACATTTGAAGTGAATACGAGGTATACATGACACTTCGCAATGAATATTATACCTTATCATGAAACATATGTCTGAGGTGCTATATCGCGTTTTGAGAAGCATTAGAACTCTATTGCTACGATACGTAGACATCTGCAAAACGCTATTTCCTAGCATGGAAGTGTCGCATTTACATTCATTTGAAGTGAATACGAGGTATACATGACACTTCGCAATGAATATTGTACCTTATCATGAAACATAGAAGGGAGATGCGATATCGCGTTTTAGGAAGCATTGGAACTCTATTGCTGCGATACGTAGACATCTGCAAACGCTGATTCCTAGCATGGAAGTGTCGCATTTACATTCTTTTGATGTGAATACGAGATATACATAACACTTCGCAATGAATATTATATCTTATCATGAAACATAGAAGGGAGATGCGATATCGTGTTTTAGGAAGCATTGGAACTCTATTGCTGCGATACGTAGACATCTGCAAACGCTATTTCCTAGCAAGGAAGTGTCGCATTTACATTCTTGTGAAGAGAAATCGAGGTATACATGACACTTTGCAATGAATATTATATCTTATCGTGAAACATATAAGTGAGATGCGATATCGCGTCTTAAGAAGCATTAGAACCCTATTGCTACGATACGTAGACATCTGCAACCGCTACATCCTAGCATGGAAGTGTCGCATTTACATTCATTTGAAGTGAATACGAGGTATACATGACACTCCACAATGAATATTATACCTTATCACGGAACATAGAAATGAAATGAGGCATCTCGTTTTAAGAAGCATTAGAACTCTATTGCTACGATACGTAGACATCTGCAAACGCTATTTCCTAGCATGGAAGTGTCATATTTACATTCTTTTGAAGTGAATACGAGGTATACATGACACTTCGCAATGAATATTATATCTTATCATGAAACATAGAAGTGAGATGCGATATCGCGTTCTAAGAAGCATTAGAACTCTATTGCTACGATACGTAGACATCTGCAAACGCTATTTCCGAGCATGGAAGTGTCGCATTTACATTCATTTGAAGTGAATACGAGGTATACATGACACTTCGCAATGAATATTATACCTTACCATGAAACATAGAAGAGAGATGCGATATCGCGTTTTAGTAAGCATTAGAACTCTATTGCTGCGATACGTAGACATCTGCAAACGCTATTTCCTAGCATTACACTTACATTCCACTTACATTCCACTGAAGTGAATACGAGGTATACATAACACTCCACAATGAATAGTATATCTTATCACGAAACATAGAAATGAAATGCGGCATCTCGTTTTAAGACGCATTAGGACTCTATTGCTACAATACGTAGACATCTGCAAAGGCTATTTCCTAGCATGGAAGGGTCGCATTTACATTCTTTTGAAGTGAGTACGAGGTATACATAACACTCCATAATGAATATTATATCTTATCATGAAACATAGCAGTGAGATGCGATATCGCGTTTTAAGAAGCATTAGAACTCTATTGCTACGGTACGTAGACATCTGCAAACGCTATTTCCTAGCATTGAAGTGTCACATTTACATTCATTTGAAGTGAGTACGAGGTATACATAACACTCCATAATGAATATTATATCTTATCATGAAACATAGCAGTGAGATGCGATATCGCGTTTTAGGAAGCATTATAACTCTATTGCTGCGATACGTAGACATCTGCAAACTCTATTTCCTAGCAAGGAAATTTCGGACTTACATTCCACTGAAGTGAATACGAGGTATACATAACATTACACAATGAATATTATATCTTATTACGAAACATAGAAGTGAAATACGACATCTCGTTTTAAGAAGCATTAGTACTCTATTGCTGTGATACGTAGAGATCTGCAAACACTATTTCCTAGCATGGAAGTGTCGCATTTACATCCTTTTGAAGTGATTACGAGGTATAGATGACACTTCGCAATGAATATTATATCTTATCATGGAACATAGTAGTCAGATGCGATATCGCGCTCTAAGAAGCATTAGAACTCTATTGCTACGATACTTAGACATCAGCAAACGCTATTTCCTAGCATGGAAGGGTCGCATTTACATTCTTTTGGAGTGAGTACGAGGTATACATGACACTTCGCAATGAATATTATACCTTATCATGAAACATAAAAGTGAGATGCGATATCGCGTTCTAAGAAGCATTTGAACTCTATTGCTACGACACGTAGACATCTGCAAAGGCTATTCCCTAGCATGGAAGGGTCGCATTTACATTCTTTTGAAGTGGGTACGAGGTATACATATCACTCCATAATGAATATTATATCTTATCATGAAACATAGCAGTGAGATGCGATATCGCGTTTTAAGAAGCATTAGAACTCTATTGCTACGATACGTAGACATCTGCAAAACGCTATTTCCTAGCTTGGAAGTGTCGCATTTACATTCATTTGAAGTGAATATGAGGTATACATGACACTTCGCAATGAATATTATATCTTATCATGAAACATAGAAGTGAGATGCGATATCGCGTTCTAAGAAGCATTAGAACTCTATTGCTACGACACGTAGACATCTGCAAACGCTATTTCCTAGCATGGAAGTGTCTTATTTACGTTCTTTTGAAGTGAGTACGAGGTATACATGAAACTTCGCAATGAATATTATATCTTATCATGAATCATAGTAGTGATATGCGATATCGCGTACTAAGAAGCATTAGAACTCTATTGCTACGATACGTAGACATCTGCAAAACGCCTTTTCCTAGCATGGAAGTGTCGCATTTACATACATTTGAAGTGAATACGAGGTATACATGACACTTCGCAATGAATATTATACCTTATCATGAAACATATGTCTGAGGTGCTATATCGCGTTTTGAGAAGCATTAGAACTCTATTGCTACGATACGTAGACATCTGCAAAACGCTATTTCCTAGCATGGAAGTGTCGCATTTACATTCATTTGAAGTGAATACGAGGTATACATGACACTTCGCAATGAATATTGTACCTTATCATGAAACATAGAAGGGAGATGCGATATCGCGTTTTAGGAAGCATTGGAACTCTATTGCTGCGATACGTAGACATCTGCAACCGCTACTTCCTAGCATGGAAGTGTCGCATTTACATTCATTTGAAGTGAATACGAGGTATACATAACACTTCGCAATGAATATTATATCTTATCACGGAACATAGAAATGAAATGAGGCATCTCGTTTTAAGAAGCATTAGAACTCTATTGCTACGATACGTAGACATCTGCAAACGCTATTTCCTAGCATGGAAGTGTCATATTTACATTCTTTTGAAGTGAATACGAGGTATACATGACACTTCGCAATGAATATTATATCTTATCATGAAACATAGAAGTGAGATGCGATATCGCGTTCTAAGAAGCAATAGAACTCTATTGCTACGATACGTAGACATCTGCAAACGCTATTTCCGAGCATGGAAGTGTCGCATTTACATTCTTTGATGTAAATACGAGTTATACATGACACTTCGCAATGAATATTATATCTTATAATGAAACATAGAAATGAGTTGCTATAACGCGTTTTGAGAAGCATTAGAACTCTATTGCTATGATACGTAGACATCTGCAATCGCTATTTCCTAGCCACCAATAGTCGCATTTACATTCTTTTGAAGTGAATTCGAGGTTTACATGACACTTCGGATTGAATATTATAACTTATCACGAAACATAGAAATGTGATGCGATATCGCGATCTAAGAAGCATTAGAACATTATTGCTACGATACGTAGGCATCTGCAAACGCTATTTCCTAACAAGGAAGTTTCGCATTTACATTCTTTTGAAGTGAATACGAAGTATACATGACACTTCGCTATGAATGTTATATCTTATCCTGAAACATAGAAATGAGATGCGATATCCCGTTTATAGAAGCATTAGAACTCTATTGCTGCGATACGTAGACATCTGCAAATGCTATTTCCTAGCAAGGAAGTGTCGCATTTACATTCTTGTGAAGAGAAATCGAGGTATACATGACACTTCGCAATGAATATTATATCTTATCATGAAACATAGAACTGAAATACGACATCTCGTTTTAAGAAGCATTAGTACTCTATTGCTGTGATACGTTGACATCTGCAAACAATATTTCTTAGCAAGGAAGTGTCGCATTTACATTCTTGAGAAGTGAAATCGAGGTATACATGACACTTCGCAATGAATATTATATCATGTCATGAAACATAGAAGTGAGATGCGGTATCGCGTTTTAAGAAGCATTAGAACCCTATTGCTACTATACGTACACATCTGCAAACGCTACTTCCTAGCACGGAAGTGTCGCATTTACATTCATTTGAAGTGAATACGAGGTTAACATGACACTCCACAATGAATATTATATCTTATCACGGAACATAGAAATGAAATGAGGCATCTCGTTTTAAGAAGCATTAGAACTCTATTGCTACGATACGTAGACATCTGCAAACGCTATTTCCTAGCATGGAAGTGTCGCATTTACATTCTTTTGAAGTGAATACGAGGTGTACATGACACTTCGCAATGTATATTATATCTTATCAATAACATAGAAATGAGATGCTATAACGCGTTTTGAGAAGCATTAGAAGTCTATTGCTACGATACGTAGACATCTGCAATCGCTATTTCCTAGCAACCAATAGTCGCATTTACATTCTTTTGAAGTGAATTCGAGGTTTACATGACACTTCGGAATGAATATTATAACTTATCACGAAACATAGAAATGAGATGCGATATCGCGATCTAAGAAGCATTAGAACTCTATTGCAACGATACGTAGGCATCTGCAAACGCTATGCCCTAGCAAGGAATAGTTGCATTTACATTCTTTGATGTAAATACGAGTTATACATGACACTTCGCAATGAATATTATATCTTATAATGAAACATAGAATTGACATGCGATATCGCGTTTTAAGAAGCATTAGAACTCTATTGGCACGACGCGTAGACATCTGCAGACGCTATTTCCTAGCATGGAAGTGTCGCATTTACATTCATTTGAAGTGAATACGAGGTATACATGACACTCCACAATGAATATTATATCTTATCACGGAACATAGAAATGAAATGAGGCATCTCGTTTTAAGAAGCATTAGAACTCTATTGCTACGATACGTAGACATCTGCAAACGCTATTTCCTAGCATGGAAGTGTCGCATTTACATTCTTTTGATGTGAATACGAAATATGCATGACACTTCGCAATGAATATTATATCTTATCATGAAACATAGAAGTGAGATGCGAAATCGCGTTCTAAGAAGCATTAGAACTCTATTGCTACGATACGTAGACATCTAAAAACGCTATTTCCTAGCATGGAAGTGTCTTATTTACGTTCTTTTGAAGTGAATACGAGGTATACATGACACTTCGCAATGAATATTATACCTTATCATGAAACATAGAAGGGAGATGCGATATCGCGTTTTAGGAAGCATTGGAACTCTATTGCTGCGATACGTAGACATCTGCAAACGCTATTTCCTAGCAAGGAAGTGTCGCATTTACATTCTTGTGAAGAGAAATCGAGGTATACATGACACTTCGCAATGAATATTATATCTTATCATGAAACATAGAAGTGAGATGCGATATCGCGTCTTAAGAAGCATTAGAACCCTATTGCTACGATACGTAGACATCTGCAACCGCTACTTCCTAGCATGGAAGTGTCGCATTTACATTCATTTGAAGTGAATACGAGGTGTACATGACACTCCACAATGAATATTATATCTTATCACGGAACATAGAAATGAAATGAGGCATCTCGTTTTAAGAAGCATTAGAACTCTATTGCTACGGTACGTAGACATCTGCAAACGCTATTTCCTAGCATGGAAGTGTCGCATTTACATTCATTTGACGTGAATACGAGGTATACATGACACTTCCCAATGAATATTATACCTTGTCATGAAACATAGAAGAGAGATGCGATATCGCGTTTTAGGAAGCATTGCAACTCTATTGCTGCGATACGTAGTCATCTGCAAACGCTATTTCCTAGCATGGAAGTGTCGCATTTACATTCTTTTGATGTGAATACGAGATATACATGACACTTCGCAATGAATATTATATCTTATCATGAAACATAGGAAAGAGGTGCTATATCGCGTTTTGAGAAGCATTAGAACTCTATTGCTAATATACGTAGACATCTGCAAACTCTATTTCCTAGCAAGGAAATTTCGCACTTACATTTCACTGAAGTGAATACGAGGTAAACATAACATTACACAATGAATATTATATCTTATTACGAAACATAGAAATGAAATACGACATCTCGTTTTAAGAAGCATTAGTGCTCTATTGCTGTGATACGTAGACATCTGCAAACAACATTTCCTAGCAAGGAAGTGTCGCATTTTCATTCTTGTGAAGTGAAACCAAGGTATACATGACACTTCGCAATGAATATTATATCTTATCATGAAACATAGAAGTGAGATGCGATATCGCGTTTTAAGAAGCATTGGAACTCTATTGCTGCCATACGTAGACATCTGCAAACGCTATTTCCTAGCATGGAAGTGTCGCATTTACATTCTATTGATGTGAATACGAGATATACATGACACTTCGCAATGAATATTATATCTTATCATGAAACATAGGAATGAGGTGCTATATCGCGTTTTGAGAAGCATTAGATCTCTATTGCTAATATACGTAGACATCTGCAAACTCTATTTCCTAGCAAGGAAATTTCGCACTTACATTCCACTGAAGTGAATACGAGGTATACATAACATTACACAATGAATATTATATCTTATTACGAAACATAGAAATGAAATACGACATCTCGTTTTAAGAAGCATTAGTACTCTATTGCTGTAATACGTAGACATCTGCAAACGCTATTTCCTAGCATGGAAGTGTCGCATTTACATTCATTTGAAGTGAATGCGAGGTATACATGACACTTCGCAATGAATATTATTCCTTATCATGAAACATAGAAGGGAGATGCGATATCGCGTTTTAGGAAGCATTGGAACTCTATTGCTGCGATACGTAGACATCTGCAAACGCTATTTCCTAGCAAGGAAGTGTCGCATTTACATTCTTGTGAAGAGAAATCGAGGTATACATGACACTTCGCAATGAATATTATATCTTATCATGAAACATAGAAGTGAGATGCGATATCGCGTCTTAAGAAGCATTAGAACCCTATTGCTACGATACGTAGACATCTGCAACCGCTACTTCCTAGCATGGAAGTGTCGCATTTACATTCATTTGAAGTGAATACGAGGTATACATGACACTCCACAATGAATATTATATCTTATCACGAAACATAGAAATGAAATGAGGCATCTCGTTTTAAGAAGCATTAGAACTCTATTGCTACGGTACGTAGACATCTGCAAACGCTATTTCCTAGCATGGAAGTGTCGCATTTACATTCATTTGACGTGAATACGAGGTATACATGACACTTCGCAATGAATATTATACCTTGTCATGAAACATAGAAGAGAGATGCGATATCGCGTTTTAGGAAGCATTGCAACTCTATTGCTGCGATACGTAGACATCTGCAAACGCTATTTCCTAGCATGGAAGTGTCGCATTTACATTCTTTTGATGTGAATACGAGATATACATGACACTTCGCAATGAATATTATATCTTATCATGAAACATAGCAAAGAGGTGCTATATCGCGTTTTGAGAAGCATTAGAACTCTATTGCTAATATACGTAGACATCTGCAAACTCTATTTCCTAGCAAGGAAATTTCGCACTTACATTTCACTGAAGTGAATACGAGGTAAACATAACATTACACAATGAATATTATATCTTATTACGAAACATAGAAATGAAATACGGCATCTCGTATTAAGAAGCATTAGTGCTCTATTGCTGTGATACGTAGACATCTGCAAACAACATTTCCTAGCAAGGAAGTGTCGCATTTTCATTCTTGTGAAGTGAAACCGAGGTATACATGACACTTCGCAATGAATATTATATCTTATCATGAAACATAGGAAAGAGGTGCTATATCGCGTTTTGAGAAGCATTAGAACTCTATTGCTAATATACGTAGACATCTGCAAACTCTATTTCCTAGCAAGGAAATTTCGCACTTACATTTCACTGAAGTGAATACGAGGTAAACATAACATTACACAATGAATATTATATCTTATTACGAAACATAGAAATGAAATACGACATCTCGTTTTAAGAAGCATTAGTGCTCTATTGCTGTGATACGTAGACATCTGCAAACAACATTTCCTAGCAAGGAAGTGTCGCATTTTCATTCTTGTGAAGTGAAACCAAGGTATACATGACACTTCGCAATGAATATTATATCTTATCATGAAACATAGAAGTGAGATGCGATATCGCGTTTTAAGAAGCATTGGAACTCTATTGCTGCCATACGTAGACATCTGCAAACGCTATTTCCTAGCATGGAAGTGTCGCATTTACATTCTATTGATGTGAATACGAGATATACATGACACTTCGCAATGAATATTATATCTTATCATGAAACATAGGAATGAGGTGCTATATCGCGTTTTGAGAAGCATTAGATCTCTATTGCTAATATACGTAGACATCTGCAAACTCTATTTCCTAGCAAGGAAATTTCGCACTTACATTCCACTGAAGTGAATACGAGGTATACATAACATTACACAATGAATATTATATCTTATTACGAAACATAGAAATGAAATACGACATCTCGTTTTAAGAAGCATTAGTACTCTATTGCTGTAATACGTAGACATCCGCAAACGCTATTTCCTAGCATGGAAGTGTCGCATTTACATTCATTTGAAGTGAATGCGAGGTATACATGACACTTCGCAATGAATATTATTCCTTATCATGAAACATAGAAGGGAGATGCGATATCGCGTTTTAGGAAGCATTGGAACTCTATTGCTGCGATACGTAGACATCTGCAAACGCTATTTCCTAGCAAGGAAGTGTCGCATTTACATTCTTGTGAAGAGAAATCGGGGTATACATGACACTTCGCAATGAATATTATATCTTATCATGAAACATAGAAGTGAGATGCGATATCGCGTCTTAAGAAGCATTAGAACCCTATTGCTACGATACGTAGACATCTGCAACCGCTACTTCCTAGCATGGAAGTGTCGCATTTACATTCATTTGAAGTGAATACGAGGTATACATGACACTCCACAATGAATATTATATCTTATCACGAAACATAGAAATGAAATGAGGCATCTCGTTTTAAGAAGCATTAGAACTCTATTGCTACGGTACGTAGACATATGCAAACGCTATTTCCTAGCATGGAAGTGTCGCATTTACATTCATTTGACGTGAATACGAGGTATACATGACACTTCGCAATGAATATTATACCTTGTCATGAAACATAGAAGAGAGATGCGATATCGCGTTTTAGGAAGCATTGCAACTCTATTGCTGCGATACGTAGACATCTGCAAACGCTATTTCCTAGCATGGAAGTGTCGCATTTACATTCTTTTGATGTGAATACGAGATATACATGACACTTCGCAATGAATATTATATCTTATCATGAAACATAGGAATGAGGTGCTATATCGCGTTTTGAGAAGCATTAGATCTCTATTGCTAATATACGTAGACATCTGCAAACTCTAATTCCTAGCAAGGAAATTTCGCACTTACATTCCACTGAAGTGAATACGAGGTATACATAACATTACACAATGAATATTATATCTTATTACGCAACATAGAAATGAAATACGACATCTCGTTTTAAGAAGCATTAGTACTCTATTGCTGTGATACGTAGACATCTGCAAACGCTATTTCCTAGCATGGAAGTGTCGCATTTACATTCACTTGAAGTGAATACGAGGTATACATAACACTTCGCAATGAATATTATACCTTATCATGAAACATAGAAGGGAGATGCGATATCGCGTTTCAGGAAGCATTGGTACTCTATTGCTGCGATATGTAGACATCTGCAAACGCTATATCCTAGCAAGGAAGTGTCGCATTTACATTCTTGTGAAGAGAAATCGAGGTATACATGACACTTCGCAATGAATATTATATCTTATCATGAAACATAGAAATGAAATGAGGCATCTCGTTTTAAGAAGCATTAGAACTCTATTGCTACGATACGTAGACATCTGCAAACGCTATTTCCTAGCATGGAAGTGTCGCATTTACATTCATTTGAAGTGAATACGAGGTATACATGACACTTCGCAATGAATATTATATCTTATCATGAAACATAGAAGTGAGATGCGATATCGCGTTCTAAGAAGCATTAGAACTCTATTGCTACGATACGTAGACATCTGCAAACACTACTTCCTAGCATGGAAGTGTCGCATTTACATTCATTTGAAGTGAATACGAGGTATACATGACACTCCACAATGAATATTATATCTTATCACGGAACATAGAAATGAAATGAGGCATTTCGTTTTAAGAAGCATTAGAACTCTATTGCTACGATACGTAGACATCTGCAAACGCTATTTCCTAGCATGGAAGTGTCATATTTACATTATTTTGATGTGAATACGAAATATGCATGACACTTCGCAATGAATATTATATCTTATCATGAAACATAGAAGTGAGATGCGAAATCGCGTTCTAAGAAGCATTAGAACTCTATTGCTACGATACGTAGACATCTAAAAACGCTACTTCCTAGCATGGAAGTGTCTTATTTACGTTCTTTTGAAGTGAATACGAGGTATACATGACACTTCGCAATGAATATTATACCTTATCATGAAACATAGAAGGGAGATGCGATATCGCGTTTTAGGAAGCATTGGAACTCTATTGCTGCGATACGTAGACATCTGCAAACGCTATTTCCTAGCAAGGAAGTGTCGCATTTACATTCTTGTGAAGAGAAATCGAGGTATACATGACACTTCGCAATGAATATTATATCTTATCATGAAACATAGAAGTGAGATGCGATATCGCGTCTTAAGAAGCATTAGAACCCTATTGCTACGATACGTAGACATCTGCAACCGCTACTTCCTAGCATGGAAGTGTCGCATTTACATTCATTTGAAGTGAATACGAGGTGTACATGACACTCCACAATGAATATTATATCTTATCACGGAACATAGAAATGAAATGAGGCATCTCGTTTTAAGAAGCATTAGAACTCTATTGCTACGGTACGTAGACATCTGCAAACGCTATTTCCTAGCATGGAAGTGTCGCATTTACATTCATTTGACGTGAATACGAGGTATACATGACACTTCCCAATGAATATTATACCTTGTCATGAAACATAGAAGAGAGATGCGATATCGCGTTTTAGGAAGCATTGCAACTCTATTGCTGCGATACGTAGATATCTGCAAACGCTATTTCCTAGCATGGAAGTGTCGCATTTACATTCTTTTGATGTGAATACGAGATATACATGACACTTCGCAATGAATATTATATCTTATCATGAAACATAGGAAAGAGGTGCTATATCGCGTTTTGAGAAGCATTAGAACTCTATTGCTAATATACGTAGACATCTGCAAATTCTATTTCCTAGCAAGGGAATTTCGCACTTACATTTCACTGAAGTGAATACGAGGTAAACATAACATTACACAATGAATATTATATCTTATTACGAAACATAGAAATGAAATACGACATCTCGTTTTAAGAAGCATTAGTGCTCTATTGCTGTGATACGTAGACATCTGCAAACAACATTTCCTAGCAAGGAAGTGTCGCATTTTCATTCTTGTGAAGTGAAACCAAGGTATACATGACACTTCGCAATGAATATTATATCTTATCATGAAACATAGAAGTGAGATGCGATATCGCGTTTTAAGAAGCATTGGAACTCTATTGCTGCCATACGTAGACATCTGCAAACGCTATTTCCTAGCATGGAAGTGTCGCATTTACATTCTTTTGATGTGAATACGAGATATACATGACACTTCGCAATGAATATTATATCTTATCATGAAACATAGGAAAGAGGTGCTATATCGCGTTTTGAGAAGCATTAGAACTCTATTGCTAATATACGTAGACATCTGCAAATTCTATTTCCTAGCAAGGGAATTTCGCACTTACATTTCACTGAAGTGAATACGAGGTAAACATAACATTACACAATGAATATTATATCTTATTACGAAACATAGAAATGAAATACGACATCTCGTTTTAAGAAGCATTAGTACTCTATTGCTGTAATACGTAGACATCCGCAAACGCTATTTCTTAGCATGGAAGTGTCGCATTTACATTCATTTGAAGTGAATACGAGGTATGCATGACACTTCGCAATGAATATTATACCTTATCATGAAACATAGAAGGGAGATGCGATATCGCGTTTTAGGAAGCATTGGAACTCTATTGCTGCGATACGTAGACATCTGCAAACGCTATTTCCTAGCAAGGAAGTGTCGCATTTACATTCTTGTGAAGAGAAATCGAGGTATACATGACACTTCGCAATGAATATTATATCTTATCATGAAACATAGAAGTGAGATGCGATATCGCGTCTTAAGAAGCATTAGAACCCTATTGCTACGATACGTAGACATCTGCAACCGCTACTTCCTAGCATGGAAGTGTCGCATTTACATTCATTTGAAGTGAATACGAGGTATACATGACACTCCACAATGAATATTATATCTTATCACGAAACATAGAAATGAAATGAGGCATCTCGTTTTAAGAAGCATTAGAACTCTATTGCTACGGTACGTAGAATCTGCAAACGCTATTTCCTAGCATGGAAGTGTCGCATTTACATTCATTTGACGTGAATACGAGGTATACATGACATTTCGCAATGAATATTATACCTTGTCATGAAACATAGAAGAGAGATGCGATATCGCGTTTTAGGAAGCATTGCAACTCTATTGCTGCGATACGTAGACATCTGCAAACGCTATTTCCTAGCAAGGAAGTGTCGCATTTACATTCTTTTGATGTGAATACGAGATATACATGACACTTCGCAATGAATATTATATCTTATCATGAAACATAGCAAAGAGGTGCTATATCGCGTTTTGAGAAGCATTAGAACTCTATTGCTAATATACGTAGACATCTGCAAACTCTATTTCCTAGCAAGGAAATTTCGCACTTACATTTCACTGAAGTGAATACGAGGTAGACATAACATTACACAATGAATATTATATCTTATTACGAAACATAGAAATGAAATACGACATCTCGTATTAAGAAGCATTAGTGCTCTATTGCTGTGATACGTAGACATCTGCAAACAACATTTCCTAGCAAGGAAGTGTCGCATTTTCATTCTTGTGAAGTGAAACCAAGGTATACATGACACTTCGCAATGAATATTATATCTTATCATGAAACATAGAAGTGAGATGCGATATCGCGTTTTAAGAAGCATTGGAACTCTATTGCTGCCATACGTAGACATCTGCAAACGCTATTTCCTAGCATGGAAGTGTCGCATTTACATTCTATTGATGTGAATACGAGATATACATGACACTTCGCAATGAATATTATATCTTATCATGAAACATAGGAAAGAGGTGCTATATCGCGTTTTGAGAAGCATTAGAACTCTATTGCTAATATACGTAGACATCTGCAAACTCTATTTCCTAGCAAGGAAATTTCGCACTTACATTTCACTGAAGTGAATACGAGGTAAACATAGCATTACACAATGAATATTATATCTTACTACGAAACATAGAAATGAAATACGACATCTCGTTTTAAGAAGCATTAGTGCTCTATTGCTGTGATACGTAGACATCTGCAAACAACATTTCCTAGCAAGGAAGTGTCGCATTTTCATTCTTGTGAAGTGAAACCAAGGTATACATGACACTTCGCAATGAATATTATATCTTATCATGAAACATAGAAGTGAGATGCGATATCGCGTTTTAAGAAGCATTGGAACTCTATTGCTGCCATACGTAGACATCTGCAAACGCTATTTCCTAGCATGGAAGTGTCGCATTTACATTCTATTGATGTGAATACGAGATATACATGACACTTCGCAATGAATATTATATCTTATCATGAAACATAGGAATGAGGTGCTATATCGCGTTTTGAGAAGCATTAGATCTCTATTGCTAATATACGTAGACATCTGCAAACTCTATTTCCTAGCAAGGAAATTTCGCACTTACATTCCACTGAAGTGAATACGAGGTATACATAACATTACACAATGAATATTATATCTTATTACGAAACATAGAAATGAAATACGACATCTCGTTTTAAGAAGCATTAGTACTCTATTGCTGTGATACGTAGACATCTGCAAACGCTATTTCCTAGCATGGAAGTGTCGCATTTACATTCATTTGAAGTGAATACGAGGTATACATGACACTTCGCAATGAATATTATACCTTATCATGAAACATAGAAGGGAGATGCGATATCGCGTTTTAGGAAGCATTGGAACTCTATTGCTGCGATACGTAGACATCTGCAAACGCTATTTCCTAGCAAGGAAGTGTCGCATTTACATTCTTGTGAAGAGAAATCGAGGTATACATGACACTTCGCAATGAATATTATATCTTATCATGAAACATAGAAGTGAGATGCGATATCGCGTCTTAAGAAGCATTAGAACCCTATTGCTACGATACGTAGACATCTGCAACCGCTACTTCCTAGCATGGAAGTGTCGCATTTACATTCATTTGAAGTGAATACGAGGTATACATGACACTCCACAATGAATATTATATCTTATCACGAAACATAGAAATGAAATGAGGCATCTCGTTTTAAGAAGCATTAGAACTCTATTGCTACGGTACGTAGACATCTGCAAACGCTATTTCCTAGCATGGAAGTGTCGCATTTACATTCATTTGACGTGAATACGAGGTATACATGACACTTCGCAATGAATATTATACCTTGTCATGAAACATAGAAGAGAGATGCGATATCGCGTTTTAGGAAGCATTGCAACTCTATTGCTGCGATACGTAGACATCTGCAAACGCTATTTCCTAGCATGGAAGTGTCGCATTTACATTCTTTTGATGTGAATACGTGATATACATGACACTTCGCAATGAATATTATATCTTATCATGAAACATAGCAAAGAGGTGCTATATCGCGTTTTGAGAAGCATTAGAACTCTATTGCTAATATACGTAGACATCTGCAAACTCTATTTCCTAGCAAGGAAATTTCGCACTTACATTTCACTGAAGTGAATACGAGGTAGACATAACATTACACAATGAATATTATATCTTATTACGAAACATAGAAATGAAATACGACATCTCGTATTAAGAAGCATTAGTGCTCTATTGCTGTGATACGTAGACATCTGCAAACAACATTTCCTAGCAAGGAAGTGTCGCATTTTCATTCTTGTGAAGTGAAACCAAGGTATACATGACACTTCGCAATGAATATTATATCTTATCATGAAACATAGAAGTGAGATGCGATATCGCGTTTTAAGAAGCATTGGAACTCTATTGCTGCCATACGTAGACATCTGCAAACGCTATTTCCTAGCATGGAAGTGTCGCATTTACATTCTATTGATGTGAATACGAGATATACATGACACTTCGCAATGAATATTATATCTTATCATGAAACATAGGAAAGAGGTGCTATATCGCGTTTTGAGAAGCATTAGAACTCTATTGCTAATATACGTAGACATCTGCAAACTCTATTTCCTAGCAAGGAAATTTCGCACTTACATTTCACTGAAGTGAATACGAGGTAGACATAACATTACACAATGAATATTATATCTTATTACGAAACATAGAAATGAAATACGACATCTCGTATTAAGAAGCATTAGTGCTCTATTGCTGTGATACGTAGACATCTGCAAACAACATTTCCTAGCAAGGAAGTGTCGCATTTTCATTCTTGTGAAGTGAAACCAAGGTATACATGACACTTCGCAATGAATATTATATCTTATCATGAAACATAGAAGTGAGATGCGATATCGCGTTTTAAGAAGCATTGGAACTCTATTGCTGCCATACGTAGACATCTGCAAACGCTATTTCCTAGCATGGAAGTGTCGCATTTACATTCTATTGATGTGAATACGAGATATACATGACACTTCGCAATGAATATTATATCTTATCATAAAACATAGGAAAGAGGTGCTATATCGCGTTTTGAGAAGCATTAGAACTCTATTGCTAATATACGTAGACATCTGCAAACTCTATTTCCTAGCAAGGAAATTTCGCACTTACATTTCACTGAAGTGAATACGAGGTAAACATAGCATTACACAATGAATATTATATCTTACTACGAAACATAGAAATGAAATACGACATCTCGTTTTAAGAAGCATTAGTGCTCTATTGCTGTGATACGTAGACATCTGCAAACAACATTTCCTAGCAAGGAAGTGTCGCATTTTCATTCTTGTGAAGTGAAACCAAGGTATACATGACACTTCGCAATGAATATTATATCTTATCAGGAAACATAGAAGTGAGATGCGATATCGCGTTTTAAGAAGCATTGGAACTCTATTGCTGCCATACGTAGACATCTGCAAACGCTATTTCCTAGCATGGAAGTGTCGCATTTACATTCTATTGATGTGAATACGAGATATACATGACACTTCGCAATGAATATTATATCTTATCATGAAACATAGGAATGAGGTGCTATATCGCGTTTTGAGAAGCATTAGATCTCTATTGCTAATATACGTAGACATCTGCAAACTCTATTTCCTAGCAAGGAAATTTCGCACTTACATTCCACTGAAGTGAATACGAGGTATACATAACATTACACAATGAATATTATATCTTATTACGAAACATAGAAATGAAATACGACATCTCGTTTTAAGAAGCATTAGTACTCTATTGCTGTGATACGTAGACATCTGCAAACGCTATTTCCTAGCATGGAAGTGTCGCATTTACATTCATTTGAAGTGAATACGAGGTATACATGACACTTCGCAATGAATATTATACCTTATCATGAAACATAGAAGGGAGATGCGATATCGCGTTTTAGGAAGCATTGGAACTGTATTGCTGCGATACGTAGACATCTGCAAACGCTATTTCCTAGCAAGGAAGTGTCGCATTTACATTCTTGTGAAGAGAAATCGAGGTATACATGACACTTCGCAATGAATATTATATCTTATCATGAAACATAGAAGTGAGATGCGATATCGCGTCTTAAGAAGCATTAGAACCCTATTGCTACGATACGTAGACATCTGCAACCGCTACTTCCTAGCATGGAAGTGTCGCATTTACATTCATTTGAAGTGAATACGAGGTATACATGACACTCCACAATGAATATTATATCTTATCACGAAACATAGAAATGAAATGAGGCATCTCGTTTTAAGAAGCATTAGAACTCTATTGCTACGGTACGTAGACATCTGCAAACGCTATTTCCTAGCATGGAAGTGTCGCATTTACATTCATTTGACGTGAATACGAGGTATACATGACACCTCGCAATGAATATTATACCTTGTCATGAAACATAGAAGAGTGATGCGATATCGCGTTTTAGGAAGCATTGCAACTCTATTGCTGCGATACGTAGACATCTGCAAACGCTATTTCCTAGCATGGAAGTGTCGCATTTACATTCTTTTGATGTGAATACGAGATATACATGACACTTCGCAATGAATATTATATCTTATCATGAAACATAGGAATGATGTGCTATATCGCGTTTTGAGAAGCATTAGATCTCTATTGCTAATATACGTAGACATCTGCAAACTCTAATTTCTAACAAGGAAATTTCGCACTTACATTCCACTGAAGTGAATACGAGGTATACATAACATTACACAATGAATATTATATCTTATTACGCAACATAGAAATGAAATACGACATCTCGTTTTAAGAAGCATTAGTACTCTATTGCTGTGATACGTAGACATCTGCAAACGCTATTTCCTAGCATGGAAGTGTCGCATTTACATTCACTTGAAGTGAATACGAGGTATACATAACACTTCGCAATGAATATTATACCTTATCATGAAACATAGAAGGGAGATGCGATATCGCGTTTCAGGAAGCATTGGAACTCTATTGCTGCGATATGTAGACATCTGCAAACGCTATTTCCTAGCAAGGAAGTGTCGCATTTACATTCTTGTGAAGAGAAATCGAGGTATACATGACACTTCGCAATGAATATTATATCTTATCATGAAACATAGAAATGAAATGAGGCATCTCGTTTTAAGAAGCATTAGAACTCTATTGCTACGATACGTAGACATCTGCAAACGCTATTTCCTAGCATGGAAGTGTCGCATTTACATTCTTTTGATGTGAATACGAAATATGCATGACACCTCGCAATGAATATTGTATCTTATAATGAAACATATGACTGAGGTGCTATATCGCGTTTTGAGAAGCATTAGAACTCTATTGCTAATATACGTAGACATCTGCAAACTCTATTCCCTAGCAAGGAAATTTCGCAGTTACATTCCACTGAAGTGAATACGAGGTATACATGACATTACACAATGAATATTATATCTTATTACGAAACATAGAACTGAAATACGACATCCCGTTTTAAGAAGCATTAGTACTCTATTGCTGTGATACGTTGACATATGCAAACAATATTTCTTAGCAAGGAAGTGTCGCATTTACATTCTTGAGAAGTGAAATCGAGGTATACATGACACTTCGCAATGAATATTATATCATATCATGAAACATAGAAGTTAGATGCGATATCCCGTTTATAGAAGCATTAGAACTCTATTGCAACGATTCGTAGACATCTGCAAACGCTACTTCCTAGCATGGAAGTGTCGCATTTACATTCATTTGAAGTGAATACGAGGTATACATGACACTCCACAATGAATATTATATCTTATCACGGAACATAGAAATGAAATGAGGCATCTCGTTTTAAGAAGCATTAGAACTCTATTGCTACGATACGTAGACATCTGCAAACGCTATTTCCTAGCATGGAAGTGTCGCATTTACATTCTATTGATGTGAATACGAGATATACATGACACTTCGCAATGAATATTATATCTTATCATAAAACATAGGAAAGAGGTGCTATATCGCGTTTTGAGAAGCATTAGAACTCTATTGCTAATATACGTAGACATCTGCAAACTCTATTTCCTAGCAAGGAAATTTCGCACTTACATTTCACTGAAGTGAATACGAGGTAAACATAGCATTACACAATGAATATTATATCTTACTACGAAACATAGAAATGAAATACGACATCTCGTTTTAAGAAGCATTAGTGCTCTATTGCTGTGATACGTAGACATCTGCAAACAACATTTCCTAGCAAGGAAGTGTCGCATTTTCATTCTTGTGAAGTGAAACCAAGGTATACATGACACTTCGCAATGAATATTATATCTTATCATGAAACATAGAAGTGAGATGCGATATCGCGTTTTAAGAAGCATTGGAACTCTATTGCTGCCATACGTAGACATCTGCAAACGCTATTTCCTAGCATGGAAGTGTCGCATTTACATTCTATTGATGTGAATACGAGATATACATGACACTTCGCAATGAATATTATATCTTATCATGAAACATAGGAATGAGGTGCTATATCGCGTTTTGAGAAGCATTAGATCTCTATTGCTAATATACGTAGACATCTGCAAACTCTATTTCCTAGCAAGGAAATTTCGCACTTACATTCCACTGAAGTGAATACGAGGTATACATAACATTACACAATGAATATTATATCTTATTACGAAACATAGAAATGAAATACGACATCTCGTTTTAAGAAGCATTAGTACTCTATTGCTGTGATACGTAGACATCTGCAAACGCTATTTCCTAGCATGGAAGTGTCGCATTTACATTCATTTGAAGTGAATACGAGGTATACATGACACTTCGCAATGAATATTATACCTTATCATGAAACATAGAAGGGAGATGCGATATCGCGTTTTAGGAAGCATTGGAACTGTATTGCTGCGATACGTAGACATCTGCAAACGCTATTTCCTAGCAAGGAAGTGTCGCATTTACATTCTTGTGAAGAGAAATCGAGGTATACATGACACTTCGCAATGAATATTATATCTTATCATGAAACATAGAAGTGAGATGCGATATCGCGTCTTAAGAAGCATTAGAACCCTATTGCTACGATACGTAGACATCTGCAACCGCTACTTCCTAGCATGGAAGTGTCGCATTTACATTCATTTGAAGTGAATACGAGGTATACATGACACTCCACAATGAATATTATATCTTATCACGAAACATAGAAATGAAATGAGGCATCTCGTTTTAAGAAGCATTAGAACTCTATTGCTACGGTACGTAGACATCTGCAAACGCTATTTCCTAGCATGGAAGTGTCGCATTTACATTCATTTGACGTGAATACGAGGTATACATGACACCTCGCAATGAATATTATACCTTGTCATGAAACATAGAAGAGTGATGCGATATCGCGTTTTAGGAAGCATTGCAACTCTATTGCTGCGATACGTAGACATCTGCAAACGCTATTTCCTAGCATGGAAGTGTCGCATTTACATTCTTTTGATGTGAATACGAGATATACATGACACTTCGCAATGAATATTATATCTTATCATGAAACATAGGAATGATGTGCTATATCGCGTTTTGAGAAGCATTAGATCTCTATTGCTAATATACGTAGACATCTGCAAACTCTAATTTCTAGCAAGGAAATTTCGCACTTACATTCCACTGAAGTGAATACGAGGTATACATAACATTACACAATGAATATTATATCTTATTACGCAACATAGAAATGAAATACGACATCTCGTTTTAAGAAGCATTAGTACTCTATTGCTGTGATACGTAGACATCTGCAAACGCTATTTCCTAGCATGGAAGTGTCGCATTTACATTCACTTGAAGTGAATACGAGGTATACATAACACTTCGCAATGAATATTATACCTTATCATGAAACATAGAAGGGAGATGCGATATCGCGTTTCAGGAAGCATTGGAACTCTATTGCTGCGATATGTAGACATCTGCAAACGCTATTTCCTAGCAAGGAAGTGTCGCATTTACATTCTTGTGAAGAGAAATCGAGGTATACATGACACTTCGCAATGAATATTATATCTTATCATGAAACATAGAAATGAAATGAGGCATCTCGTTTTAAGAAGCATTAGAACTCTATTGCTACGATACGTAGACATCTGCAAACGCTATTTCCTAGCATGGAAGTGTCGCATTTACATTCTTTTGATGTGAATACGAAATATGCATGACACCTCGCAATGAATATTGTATCTTATAATGAAACATATGACTGAGGTGCTATATCGCGTTTTGAGAAGCATTAGAACTCTATTGCTAATATACGTAGACATCTGCAAACTCTATTCCCTAGCAAGGAAATTTCGCAGTTACATTCCACTGAAGTGAATACGAGGTATACATGACATTACACAATGAATATTATATCTTATTACGAAACATAGAACTGAAATACGACATCCCGTTTTAAGAAGCATTAGTACTCTATTGCTGTGATACGTTGACATATGCAAACAATATTTCTTAGCAAGGAAGTGTCGCATTTACATTCTTGAGAAGTGAAATCGAGGTATACATGACACTTCGCAATGAATATTATTTCATATCATGAAACATAGAAGTTAGATGCGATATCCCGTTTATAGAAGCATTAGAACTCTATTGCAACGATTCGTAGACATCTGCAAACGCTACTTCCTAGCATGGAAGTGTCGCATTTACATTCATTTGAAGTGAATACGAGGTATACATGACACTCCACAATGAATATTATATCTTATCACGGAACATAGAAATGAAATGAGGCATCTCGTTTTGAGAAGCATTAGAACTCTATTGCTACGATACGTAGACATCTGCAAACGCTATTTCCTAGCATGGAAGTGTCATATTTACATTCTTTTGAAGTGAATGCGAGGTATACATGACACTTCGCAATGAATATTATATCTTATCATGAGACATAGAAGTGAGATGCGATACCGCGTTTTAAGGAGCATTAGAACTCTATTGCTAGGATACGTAGATATCTGCAAACGCTATTTCCTAGCGTGGAAGTGTCTTATTTACGTTCTTTTGAAGTGAGTACGAGGTATACATGACACTTCGCAATGAATATTATATCTTATCACGAAACATAGAAGTGAAATGCGACATCTCGTTTTAAGAAGCATTAGGACTCTTTTGCTACTATACGTAGACATCTGCAAACGCTATCCCCTAGGATGGAAACGTCGCATTTACATTCTTTTGAAGTGAATACGAGGTATACCTGACACTTCGCAATGAATATTATATCTTTTCACGAGACATAGAAATGAAATGATGCATCTCGTTTTAAGAAGCATTAGAACTCTATTGCTACGATACGTAGACATCTGCAAACGCTATGTCCTAGCATGGAAGTGTCGCATTTACATTCTTTTGATGTGAATACGAAATATGCATGACACTTCGCAATGAATATTATATCTTATAATGAAACATAGAATTGACATGCGATATCGCGTTTTAAGAAGCATTAGAACTCTATTGCCTCGACGCGTAGACATCTGCAGACGCTATTTCCTAGCATGGAAGTGTCGCATTTACATTCTTCTGAAGTGAATACGAGGTATACATGACACTTCGCGATGAATATTATATCTTATCACGAAACATATAAATGAGATGCGATATCGCGATTTAAGTAGCATTAGAACTCTATTGCTACGATACGTAGACATCTGCAAACGCTACTTCCTAGCATGGAAGCGTCGCATTTACATTCATTTCAAGAGAATACGAGGTATACATGACACTCCACAATGAATATTATATCTTATCACGGAACATAGAAATGAAATGAGGCATCTCGTTTTAAGAAGCATTAGAACTCTATTGCTACGATACGTAGACATCTGCAAACGCTATTTCCTAGCATGGAAGTGTCATATTTACATTCTTTTGAAGTGAATACGAGGTATACATGACACTTCGCAATGAATATTATATCTTATCATGAAACATAGAAGTGAGATGCGATATCGCGTTTTAAGGAGCATTAGAACCCTATTGCTACGATACGTAGACATCTGCAAACGCTATTTCCTAGCATGGAGGTGTCTTATTTACGTTCTTTTGAAGTGAATACGAGGTATACATGACACTTCGCAATGAATATTATATCTTATCATGAAACATAGAAGTGAGATGCGATATCGCGTTCTAAGAAGCACTAGAACTCTATTGCTACGATACGTAGACATCTGCAAACGCTATTTCCTAGGATGGAAGGGTCGCATTTACATTCTTTTGAAGTGAGTTCGAGGTATACATAACACTCCACAATGAATATTATATCTTCTCGTGAAACATAGCAGTGAGATGCGATATCGCGTTTTAAGAAGCATTAGAACTCTATTGCTACGATACGTAGACATCTGCAAACGCTATTTCCTAGCATGGAAGTGTCGCATTTACATTCTTTTGATGTGAATACGAGATATACATGACACTTCGCAATGAATATTATATCTTCTCATGAAGCATAGCAGTGATATGCGATATCGCGTTCTAAGAAGCATTAGAACTCTATTGCTACGATACGTAGACATCTGCAAAACGCTATTTCCTAGCATGGAAGTGTCGCATTTACATTCATTTGAAGTGAATACGAGGTATACATGACACTTCGCAATGAATATTATACCTTATCATGAAACATAGAAGAGAGATGCGATATCGCGTTTTAAGAAGCATTAGAACTCTATTGCTACGATACGTAGACATTTGCAATGGTTATTCCCTAGCATGGAAGGGTCGCATTTACATTCTTTTGAAGTGAGTACGAGGTATACATATCACTCCATAATGAATATTATATCTTATCATGAAACATAGCAGTGATATGCGATATCGCGTTTATAGAAGCATTAGAACTCTATTGCTACGCGTCGCAGACATCTGCAAAACGCTATTTCCTAGCATGGAAGTGTCGCATTTACATTCATTTGAAGTGAATACGAGGTATACATGACACTTCGCAATGAATATTATATCTTATCATGAAACATAGAAGTGAGATGCGATATCGCGTTCTAAGAAGCATTAGAACTCTATTGCTAAGATACGTAGACATCTGCAAACACTACTTCCTAGCATGGAAGTGTCGCATTTACATTCATTTGAAGTGAATACGAGGTATACATGACACTCCACAATGAATATTATATCTTATCACGGAACATAGAAATGAAATGAGGCATTTCGTTTTAAGAAGCATTAGAACTCTATTGCTACGATACGTAGACATCTGCAAACGCTATTTCCTAGCATGGAAGTGTCATATTTACATTCATTTGAAGTGAATACGAGGTATACATGACACTTCGCAATGAATATTATATCTTATCATGAAACATAGAAGTGAGATGCGATATCGCGTTTTAAGGAGCATTAGAACCCTATTGCTACGATACGTTGGCATCTTGAAACGCTATTTCCTAGCATGGAAGTGTCTTATTTACGTTCTTTTGAAGTGAATACGAGGTATACATGACACTTCGCAATGAATATTATACCTTATCATGAAACATAGAAGAGAGATGCGATATCGCGTTTTAAGAAGCATTAGAACTCTATTGCTACGATACGTAGACATTTGCAATGGCTATTCCCTAGCATGGAAGGGTCGCATTTACATTCTTTTGAAGTGAGTACGAGGTATACATATCACTCCATAATGAATATTATATCTTATCATGAAACATAGCAGTGATATGCGATATCGCGTTTATAGAAGCATTAGAACTCTATTGCTACGCGTCGCAGACATCTGCAAAACGCTACTTCCTAGCATGGAAGTGTCGCATTTACATTCATTTGAAGTGAATACGAGATATACATGACACTTCGCAATGAATATTATATCTTATCATGAAACATAGGAAAGAGGTGCTATATCGCGTTTTGAGAAGCATTAGAACTCTATTGCTAATATACGTAGACATCTGCAAACTCTATTTCCTAGCAAGGAAATTTCGCACTTACATTTCACTGAAGTGAATACGAGGTATACATAACATTACACAATGAATATTATATCTTATTACGAAACATAGAAATGAAATACGACATCTCGTTTTAAGAAGCATTAGTGCTCTATTGCTGTGATACGTAGACATCTGCAAACAACATTTCCTAGCAAGGAAGTGTCGCATTTTCATTCTTGTGAAGTGAAACCAAGGTATACATGACACTTCGCAATGAATATTATATCTTATCATGAAACATAGAAGTGAGATGCGATATCGCGTTTTAAGAAGCATTGGAACTCTATTGCTGCCATACGTAGACATCTGCAAACGCTATTTCCTAGCATGGAAGTGTCGCATTTACATTCTGTTGATGTGAATACGAGATATACATGACACTTCGCAATGAATATTATATCTTATCATGAAACATAGGAATGAGGTGCTATATCGCGTTTTGAGAAGCATTAGATCTCTATTGCTAATATACGTAGACATCTGCAAACTCTATTTCCTAGCAAGGAAATTTCGCACTTACATTCCACTGAAGTGAATACGAGGTATACATAACATTACACAATGAATATTATAACTTATTACGAAACATAGAAATGAAATACGACATCTCGTTTTAAGAAGCATTAGTACTCTATTGCTGCGATACGTAGACATCTGCAAACGCTATTTCCTAGCATGGAAGTGTCGCATTTACATTCACTTGAAGTGAATACGAGGTATATATAACACTTCGCAATGAATATTATACCTTATCATGAAACATAGAAGGGAGATGCGATATCGCGTTTTAGGAAGCATTGGTACTCTATTGCTGCGACACGTAGACATCTGCAAACGCTATTTCCTAGCAAGGAAGTGTCGCATTTACATTCCTGTGAAGAGAAATCGAGGTATACATGACACTTCGCAATGAATATTATATCATATCATGAAACATAGAAGTGAGATGCGGTATCGCGTTTTAAGAAGCATTAGAACCCTATTGCTACGATACGTAGACATCTGCAAACGCTACTTCCTAGCATGGAAGTGTCGCATTTACATTCATTTGAAGTGAATACGAGGTATACATGACACTCCACAATGAATATTATATCTTATCACGGAACATAGAAATGAAATGAGGCATCTCGTTTTAAGAAGCATTAGAACTCTATTGCTACGATACGTAGACATCTGCAAACGCTATTTCCTAGCATGGAAGTGTCATATTTACATTCTTTTGAAGTGAATACGAGTTATACATGACACTTCGCAATGAATATTATATCTTATCATGAGACATAGAAGTGAGATGCGATACCGCGTTTTAAGAAGCATTAGAACTCTATTGCCTCGACGCGTAGACATCTGAATACGCCATTTCCTAGCAAGGAGTTGTCGCATTTACATTCGCTTGGAGGGAAGACGAGGTATACATGACACTTCGCAATGAATATTATATCATATCATGAAACATATTAGTGGGACGCGATATAGCGTTTTAAGAAGCATTAGAACTCTATTGCCTCGACGCGTAGACATCTGCAGACGCTATTTCCTAGCATGGAAGTGTCGCATTTACATTCTTTTGAAGTGAATACGAGGTATACATGACACTTCGCGATGAATATTATATCTTATCATGAAACATAGAAGTGAGATGCGATATCGCGTTTTAAGAAGCATTAGAACTCTATTGCCTCGACGCGTAGACATCTGCAGACGCTATTCCCTAGCATGGAGTGTCGCATTTACATTCTCTTGAAGTGAATACGAGGTATCCATGACACTTCGCGATGAATATTATATCTTATCACGAAACATATAAATGAGATGCGTTATCGCGATTTAACTAGCATTAGAACTCTATTGCTACGATACGTAGACATCTGCAAACGCTATTTCCTAGCAAGCAATAGTCGCATTTACATTTTTTTGAAGTGAATTCGAGGTTTACATGACACTTCGGAATGAATATTATAACTTATCACGAAACATAGAAATGAGATGCGATATCGCGATCTAAAAAGCATTAGAACTCTATTGCTACGATACGTAGGCATCTGCAAACGCTATGCCCTAGCAAGGAATAGTCGCATTTACATTCATTTGATGTGAATACGAGGTATACATGACACTTCGCAATGAATATTATATCTTATAATGAAACATAGAATTGAGATTCGATATCGCGTTTTAAGAAGCATTAGAACTCTATTGCCTCGACGCGCAGACATCTGCAGACGCTACTTCCTAGCATGGAAGTGTCGCATTTACATTCTTTTGAAGTGAATACGAGGTATACCTGACACTTCGCGATGAATATTATATCTTATCACGAAACATATAAATGAGATGCGATATCGCGATTTAAGTAGCATTAGAACTCTATTGCTACGATACGTAGACATCTGCAAACGCTATTTCCTAGCAAGCAATAGTCGCATTTACATTCTTTTGAAGTGAATTCGAGGTTTACATGACACTTCGCAATGAATATTATATCTTATGAAACATAGAAGTGAGATGCGATATCGCGTTTTAAGAAGCATTAGAACTCTATTGCTACGATACGTAGACATCCGCAGACGCTATATCCTAGCATGGAAGTGTCGCATTTACATTCTTTTGAAGTGAATACGAGGTATACCTGACACTTCCCGATGAATATTATATCTTATCACGAAACGTAGAAGTGAGATGCGATATCGCGATATAAGTAGCATTAGAACTCCATTGCTACGATACGTGGACATCTGAATACGCTATTTCCTAGCATGGAAGTGTCGCACTTACATTCTTTTGATGTGAATACGAGGTATACATGACACTTCGCAATGAATATTATATCTTATCATGAAGCATAGAAATGAGATGCGATATCGCGTTTTGAGAAGCATTGGAACTCTCTTGCTACGATACGTAGACATCTGCAAATGCTATTTCCTAGCAAGGAATAGTCGCATTTACATTCGTTTGAAGTGAATACGAGGTATACATGACACTTCTCTATGAATATTATATCTTATCATGAAACATAAAAGTGAGATGCGATATTGCGTTTTAAGAAGCATTAGAACTCTAACGCCTCGACGCGTGGACATCTGCAGACGCTATTTCCAAGCATGGAAGTGTCGCATTTAAATTCTTTTGAAGTGAATACGAGTTGTACAGGACACATCGCGATGAATATTATATCTTATCACGAAACATAGAAATGAGATGCGATATTGCGATTTAAGTAGCATTAGAACTCTATTGCCTCGACGCGTAGACATCTGCAGGCTCTATTTCCTAGCATGGAAGTGTCGCATTTACATTCTTTTGAAGTGAATACGAGGTGTACATGACACATCGCAATGAATATTATATCTTATCGGGAAACATAGAAATGAGATGGTATAACGCGTTTTGAGAAGCATTAGAACTCTATTGCTACGATACGTAGACATCTGCAATCGCTATTTCCTAGCAGCCAATAGTCGCATGTACATTCTTTTGAAGTGAATTCGAGGTTTACATGACACTTCGGAATGAATATTATAACTTATCACGAAACATAGAAATGAGATGCGATATCGCGATCTAAGAAGCATTAGAACTCTATTGCTACGATACGTAGGCATCTGCAAACGCTATGCCCTAGCAAGGAATAGTCGCATTTACATTCTTTTGATGCGAGTACGAGGTATACATGACACTTCGCAATGAATATTATATCTTATAATGAAACATAGAATTGACGTGCGATATCGCGTTTTAAGAAGCATTAGAACTCTATTGCTACGATACGTAGGCATCTGAATACGCCATTTCCTAGCAAGGAAGTGTCGCATTTACATTCGTTTGGAGTGAATACGAGGTATACATGGCACTTCGCAATGAACATTATATCTTATCACGAAACATATAAATGAGATGCGATATGGCGATTTAAGTAGCATTAGAACTCTATTGCTACGATACGTAGACAACTGAATACGCCATTTCCTAGCAAGGAAGTGTCGCATTTACATTCGTTTGGGGGGAATACGAGGTATACATGACACTTCGCATTGAATATTATATCTTATCACGAAACATATAAATGAGATGCGATATCTCGTTTTAAGAAGCATTAGGACTCTATTGCTACGATTCGTAGACATCTGCGAACGCTATTTCCTAGCATGGAACTGTCGCATTTACATACTTTTGAGGTGAATAGAAGGTATACATGACACTTCGCAATGAATATTGTATCTCATCATGAAACATAGAAGTGAGATGCGATATCGCATTTTAGGAAGCATTCGAACTCTATTGCCTCGACGCGTACACATCTGCAGACGCTATTTCCTAGCATGGGAGTGTGGCATTTACATTCTTTTGAAGTGAATACGGGGTCTACATGACACTTCGCAATGAATATTGTATCTTATCACGAAACGTAGAAATGCGTTGCGATATCACGATATAAGTAGCATTAGAACTCCATTGCTACGATACGTGGACATCTGAATACGCTATTTCCTAGCATGGAAGTGTCGCACTTACATTCTTTTGATGTGAATGCGAGGTATACATGACACTTCGCAATGAATATTATATCTTATCATGAAACATAGGAATGATTTGCGATATCTCGTTTTGAGAAGCATTAGAACTCTATTGCTAGGATACGTAGACATCTGCAAACGCTATTTCCTAGCATGGAAGTGTCGCATTTACATACTTTGGAAGTGAATACGAGATATACATGACACTTCGCAATGAATATTATATCTTATCATGAAACATAGGAATGAGGTGCTATATCGCGTTTTGAGAAGCATTAGAACTCTATTGCTAATATACGTAGACATCTGCAACCTCTATTTCCTAGCAAGAAAATGTTGCACTTACATTCCATTGAAGTGAATACGAGGTATACATAACATTACACAATGAATATTGTATCTTATTATGAAACATAGGGATTAAATACGACATCTCGTTTTAAGAAGCATTAGTACTCTATTGTTGTGATACGTGGACTTCTGCAAACAATATTTCCTAGCAAGGAAGTGTCGCATTTACATTCATGTGAAGTGAAATCGAGGTATACATGACACTTCGCAATGAATATTATATCTTTTCATAAAACATAGAAGTGAGATGCGATATGGCATTTTAAGAATCATTAGAACCCTATTGCTACGATACGTAGACATCTGCAAACGCTATTTCCTAGCATGCAAGTGTCGCATTTACATTCTTTTGAAGTGAATACGAGGTATACATGACACTTCGCAATGAATATTATATCTTTTCATAAAACACAGGAATGAGTTGCGATATCGCGTTATGAGAAGCATTAGAACTCTATTGCTAGGATACGTAGATATCTGTAAACGCTATTTCCTAGCATGGAAGTTTCGCATTTACATTCTTTTGAAGTGAATACGAGATATACATGACACTTCGCAACTAATATTATATCTTGTCATGAAACATAGGAATTAGTTGCGATTTCGCGTTTTGAGAAGCATTAGAGCCCTATTGCGACGATACGTAGACATCTGCAAACAACATTTCCTAGCAAGTAAGTGTCGCATTTACATTCGTTTGAAGTGAATACGATGTATACATGACACTTGCAATGAATATTATACCTTATCACGAAACATAGAAATGAGATGCGATATCGTGATTTAAGAGGCACTAGAACTTCATTGCTACGATACGTAGACATCTGCAAACAATATTTCCTAGCAAGGAAGTGTCACATTTACATTCTTTTGAAGTGAATACGAGGTATACATGACTCTTCGCAATGAATATTATATCTTATCATGAAACATAGAAGTGAGATGCGATATGGCATTTTAAGAATCATTAGAACTCTATTGCTACGATACGTAGACATCTGCAAACGCTATTTCCTAGCATGTAAGTGTCGCATTTACTTTCTTTTGAAGTGAATACGAGGTATACATGACACTTCGCAATGAATATTATATCTTTTCATAAAACATAGGAATGAGTTGCGATATCGCGTTTTGAGAAGCATTAGAACTCTATTGCTAGGATACGTAGACATCTGTAAACGCTATTTCCTAGCATGGAAGTTTCGCATTTACATTCTTTTGAAGTGAATACGAGATATACATGACACTTCGCAATTAATATTATATCTTATCATGAAACATAGGAATGAGTTGCGATTTCGCGTTTTGAGAAGCATTAGAGCTCTATTGCGACGATACGTAGACATCTGCAAACAATATTTCCTAGCAAGGAAGTGTCGCATTTACATTCTTTTGAAGTGAATACGATGTATACATGACACTTCGCAATGAATATTATACCTTATCACGAAACATAGGAATGAGATGCGATATCGTGATTTAAGAAGCACTAGATCTTCATTGCTACGATACGTAGACATCTGCAAACAATATTTCCTAGCAAGGAAGTGTCGCACTTACATACTTTTGAAATGAATACGAGGTATGCACAACATTACACAATGAATATTATATCTTATTACGGAACATAGAAATTAAATACGACATCTCGTTTAAGAAGCATTAGTACTCTATTGCTGTGATACGTAGACATCTGCAAACAATATTTCCTAGCAAGGAAGTGTCGCATTTACATTCTTTTGAAGTGAATACGAGGTATACATGACACTTCGAAATGAATATTATATCTTATCATGAAACATAGAAGTGAGATGCTATATCGCGTTTTAAGGAGCATTAGAACTCTATTGCTACGATACGTAGACATCTGCAAACAATATTTCCTAGCAAGGAAGTGTCGCATTTAAATTCTTTTGAAGTTAATACGATGTATACGTAACACTCCACAATGAATATTATATCTTATCACGAAATATAGAAATGAAATGCGACATCTCGTTCTGAGAAGCATTAGAGCTCTATTGCGACGATACGTAGACATCTGCAAACGCTATTTCCTAGCACGGAAGTGTCGCATTTACATTCTTTTGTAGTGAATACGAGGTATACATGACACTTCGCAATGAATATTATATCTTATCATGAAACATAGGAATGAGTTGCTATATCGCGTTTTGAGAAGCATTAGAACTCTATTGCTAATATACGTAGACATCTGCAACCTCTATTTCCTAGCAAGGAAATGTCGCACTTACATTCCATTGTAGTGAGTACGAGGTATACATAACATTACACAATGAATATTATATCTTATTATGAAACATAGAGATTAAATACGACATCTCGTTTTAAGAAGCATTAGTTCTCTATTGTTGTGATACGTGGACATCTGCCAACAATATTTCCTAGCAAGCAAGTGTCGCATTTACATTCTTGTGAAGTGAAATCGAGGTATACATGACACTTCGCAATGAATATTAAATCTTTTCATAAAACATAGGAATGAGTTGCGATATCGCGTTTTGAGAAGCATTAGAACTCTATTGCTAGGATACGTAGACATCTGTAAACGCTATTCCCTAGCATGGAAGTGTCGCATTTACATTCTTTTGAAGTGAATACGAGGTATACATGACACTTCGCAATAAATATTATACCTTATCATGAAACATAGGAGAGAGATGCGATATCGCGTTTTAGGAAGCACTAGAACTCTATTGCTGCGATACGTAGACATCTGCAAACGCTATTTCCTAGCATGGAAGTGTCGCATTTACATTCCTTTGAAGTGAATACGAGATATACATGACACTTCGCAATGAATATTATAGCTTATCATGAAACATAGGAATGAGGTGCTATATCGCGTTTTGAGAAGCATTAGAACTCTATTGCTATTATACGTAGACATCGGCAAATTCTATTTCTTAGCAAGGAAATTTCGCACTTACATTCCACTGAAGTCAATACGAGGTATACGTAGCACTACACATTGAATATTATATCTTATTACGAAACATAGAAGTGAAATACGACATCTCGTTTTAAGAAGCATTAGTACTCTATTGCTGTGATACGTAGACATCTGCAAACAATATTTCCTAGCAAGGAAGTGTCGCATTTACATTCTTGTGAAGTGAAATCGAGGTATACATGACAAATCGCACTGAATATTATATCTTATCATGAAACATAGAAGTGAGATGCTTTATCGCGTTTTAAGAAGCACTAGAACTCTATTGCTACGATACGTAGACATCTGCAAACGCTATTTCCTAGAATGGAAGGGTCGCATTTACATTCTTTTGAAGTGAGTACGAGGTATACATGGCACTTCGCAATTAATATTATATCTTATCATGAAACATAGGAATGAGTTGCGATTTCGCGTTTTGAGAGGCATTAGAGCTCTATTGCGACGATACGTAGACATCTGCAAACAATATTTCCTAGCATGAAAGTGTCGCATTTACATTCTTTTGAAGTGAATACGATGTATACATGACACTTCGCAATGAATATTATACCTTATCACGAAACATAGAAATGAGATGCGATATCGTGATTTAAGAAGCACTAGATCTTCATTGCTACGATACGTAGACATCTGCAAACAATATTTCCTAGCAAGGAAGTGTCGCACTTACATACTTTTGAAGTGAATACGAGGTATGCATAACATTACACAATGAATATTATATCTTATTACGGAACATAGAAATTAAATACGACATCTCGTTTTAAGAAGCATTAGTACTCTATTGCTGTGATACGTAGACATCTTGCAAACAATATTTCCTAGCATGGAAGTGTCGCATTTACATTCTTGTGAAGTGAAATCGAGGTATACATGACACTTCGCAATGAATATTATATCTTATCATGAAACATAGAAGTGTGATGCAATATCGCGTTTTAAGAAGCACTAGAACTCTATTGCTACGATACGTAGACATAGGCAAACAATATTTCCTAGCAAGGAAGTGTCGCACTTACATCCTTTTGAAGTGAATACGAGGTATACATAACACACCACAATGAATATTATATCTTATTACGAAACATAGAAATGAAATGCGATATCTCGTTCTGAGAAGCATTAGAACTCTATTGCTACGATACGTAGACATCTGCAAACGCTACTTCCTAGCATGGAAGTGTCGCATTTACATTCTTTTGAAGTCAATACGAGGTATACATGACACTTCGCAATGAATATTATATCTTATCATGAAACATAGAAGTGAGATGCGATATGGCATTTTAAGAATCATTAGAACTTTTTTGTTTCGACACGTAGTCATCTGGAAACGCTATATCCTAGCAAGGAAATTTCGCACTTACATTCCACTGAAGTGAATACGAGGTATACGTAACATTACACAATGAATATTATATCCTATTACGAAACATAGATATGAAATACGACATCTCGTTCTAAGAATCATTAGTACTCTATTGAGGTGATACGTAGACATCTGCAAACAATATTTCCTAGCAAGGAAGTGTCGCATTTACATTCTTGTGAAGTGAAATCGAGGTATACATGACACTTCGCAATGAATATTATATCTTATCATGGAACATACAAGTGAGATGCGATATCGCGTTCTAAGAAGCATTAGAACCCTATTGCTACGATACGTAGACATCTGCAAAGGCTATTTCCTAGCATGGAAGTGTCGCATTTATATTCTTTTGAAGTGATTACGAGGTATACATAACACTCCATAATGGATATTATATCTTATCATGAAACATAGCAGTGAGATGCGATATCGCGTTTTAAGAAGCATTAAAACTCTATTGCTACGATACGTAGACATCTGCAAACGCTATTTCCTAGCATGGAAGTGTCGCATTTACATTCCTTTGAAGTGAATACGAGATATACATGACACTTCGCAATGAATATTATAGCTTATCATGAAACATAGGAATGAGGTGCTATATCGCGTTTTGAGAAGCATTAGAACTCTATTGCTATTATACGTAGACATCGGCAAATTCTATTTCTTGGCAAGGAAATTTCGCACTTACATTCCACTGAAGTGAATACGAGGTATACGTAGCATTACACATTGAATATTATATCTTATTACGAAACATAGAAGTGAAATACGACATCTCGTTTTAAGAAGCATTAGTACTCTATTGCTGTGATACGTAGACATCTGCAAACAATATTTCCTTGCAAGGAAGTGTCGCATTTACATTCTTTTGAAGTGAATACGAGGTATACATGACACTTCGCAATGAATATTATACCTTATCATGAAACATAGAAGAGAGGTGCGATATCGCGTTTTAGGAAGCATTAGAACCCTATTGCTGCGATACGTAGACATCTGCAAACGCTATTTCCTAGCATGGAAGTGTCGCATTTACATTCTTTTGAAGTGAATACGAGATATGCATGAGACTTCGCAATGAATATTATATCTTATCATGAAACATAGGAATGAGGTGCTATATCGCGTTATGAGAAGCATTAGAACTCTATTGCTAATATACGTAGACATCTGCAAACTCTATTTCCTAGCAAGGAAATTTCGCACTTACATACTTTTGAAGTGAATACGAGGTATGCATAACATTACACAATGAATATTATATCTTATTACGGAACATAGAAATTAAATACGACATCTCGCTTTAAGAAGCATTAGTACTCTATTGCTGTGATACGTAGACATCTGCAAACAATATTTCCTAGCAAGGAAGTGTCGCATTTACATTCTTGTGAAGTGAAATCGAGGTATACATGACAAATCGCACTGAATATTATATCTTATCATGAAACATAGAAGTGAGAAGCTTTATCGCGTTTTAAGAAGCACTAGAACTCTATTGCTACGATACGTATACATCTGCAAACGCTATTTCCTAGAATGGAAGGGACGCATTTACATTCTTTTGAAGTGAGTACGAGGTATACATAACTCTCCATAATGAATATTATATCTTATCATGAAACATAGCAGTGAGATGCGATATCGCGTTTTAAGATGCATTAGAACTCTATTGCTACGATACGTAGACATCTGCAAACGCTATTTCCAAGCATGGAAATGTCGCATTTACATTCTTTTGAAGTGAATACGAGATATACATGACACTTCGAAATGAGTATTATATCTTATCATGAAACATAGGAATGAGGTGCTATATCGCGTTTTGAGAAGCATTAGAACTCAATTGCTAATTTCCGTAGACATCTGCAAACTCTATTTCTTAGCATGGACATGTGGCACTTACATTCCACTGAAGTGAATGCGAGGTATACATAACATTACATAATGTGTATTATATCTCATTATGAAACATAGAAATGAAATACGACATCTCGTTTTAAGAAGCATTAGTACTCTATTGCTGTGATACGTAGACATCTGCAAACATTATTTCCTAGCAAGGAAGTGTCGCATTTACATTCTTGTGAAGTGAATTCGAGGTATACATGACAAATCGCACTGAATATTATATCTTATCATGAAACATAGAAGTGAGATGCTTTATCGCGTTTTAAGAAGCACTAGAACTCTATTGCTACGGTACGTAGACATCTGCAAACGCTTTTTCCTAGAATGGAAGGGTCGCATTTACATTCTTTTGAAGTGAGTACGAGGTACACATAACACTCCAAAATGAATATTATATCTTATCATGAAACATAGCAGTGAGATGCGATATCGCGTTTTAAGAAGCATTAGAACTCTATTGCTACGACACGTAGACATCTGCAAACGCTATTTCCTAGCATGGAAGTGTCGCATTTACATTCTTTTGAAGTGAATACGAGGTATACGTAACATTACACAATGAATATTATATCTTATTACGAAACATAGAAATGAAATACGACATCTCGTTTTAAGGATCATTAGTACTCTATTGCTGTGATACGTAGACATCTGCAAACAATATTTCCTAGCAAGGAAGTGTCGCATTTACATTCTTGTGAAGTGAAATCGAGGTATACATGACACTTCGCAATGAATATTATATCTTATTATGGAACATAGAAGTGAGATGCGATATCGCGTTCTAAGAAGCATTAGAACCCTATTGCTACGATACGTAGACATCTGCAAACGCTACTTCCTAGCATGGAAGTGTCGCATTTACATTCATCTGATGTGAATACGAGGTATACATGACACTTCGCAACGAATATTATTTCTTATCATGAAACATAGAAGTGAGATGCGATATCGCGTTCTAAGAAGCATTAGAACTCTATTGCTACGATACGTAGACATCTGCAAACGCTATTTCCTAGCATGGAAGGGTCGCATTTACACTCTTTTGAAGTGAGTACGATGTATACATAACACTCCATAATGAATATTATATCTTATCACGAAACATAGAAATGAAATGCGGCATCTCGTTTTAAGACGCATTAGAACTCTATTGCTACGATACGTAGACATCTGCAAATGCTATTTCCTAGCATGGAAGTGTCATATTTACATTCTTTTGAAGTGAATACGAGGTATACATGACACTTCGCAATGAATATTATATCTTATCATGAAACATAGATGTGAGATGCGATATCGCGTTCTAAGAAGCATTAGAACTCTTTTGCTACGATACGTAGACATTTGCAAACGCTATTTCCTAGCATGGAAGTGCCTTATTTACATTCTTTTGAAGTGAATACGAGGTATACATGACACTTCGCAATGAATATTATATCCTTTCATGAAACATAGCAGTGAGATGCGATTTCGCGTTTTAAGAAGCATTAGAAATCTATTGCTACGATACGTAGACATCTGCAAAGGCTATTCCCTAGCATGGAAGGGTCGCATTTACTTTCTTTTGAAGTGAGTACGAGGTATACATAACACTCCATAATGAATATTATATCTTATCATGAAACATAGGAATGAGGTGCTATATCGCGTTCTGAGAAGCATTAGAACTCTATTGTTAATATACGTAGACATCTGCAAACTCTATTTCCTAGCAACGAAATTTCGCACTTACATTCCACTGAAGTGAATACGAGGTATACATAACATTACACAATGAATAGTATATCTTATTACGAAACATAGAAATGAAATACGACATCTCGATTTAAGAAGCATTAGTACTCTATTGCTGTGATACGTAGACATCTGCAAACGCTATTTCCTAGCAACCAATAGTCGCATTTACATTCTTTTGAAGTGAATTCGAGGTTTACATGACACTTCGGAATGAATATTATAACATATCACGAAACATAGAAATGAGATGCGATATCGCGATCTAAGAAGCATTAGAAATCTATTGCTACGACACGTAGGCATCTGCAAACGCTATGCCCTAGCAGGGAATAGTCGCATTTACATTCTTTTGATGTGAATACGAGGTATACATGACACTTCGCAATGAATATTATATCTTATAATGAAACATAGAATTTAGATGCGATATCGCGTTTTAAGAAGCATTAGAACTCTATTGCCTCGACGCGTAGACATCTGCAGACGCTATTTCCTAGCATGGAAGTGTGGCACTTACATTCTTTTGAAGTGAATAAGAGGTATACATGACACTTCGCAATGAATATTATGTCTTATCACGAAACATATATATGAGATGCGATATCGCGATTTAAGTAGCATCAGAACACTATTGCTACGATACGTAGACATCTGCAAACGCTATTTCCTAGCAAGCAATAGTCGCATTTACATACTTTTGGAGTGAATACGAGGTATACATGACACTTCGCAATGATTATTATATCTTATCACGAAACATAGAAATGAGATGCGATATCGCGATGTAAGTAGCATTAAAACGCCATTGCTACGATACGTAGACATCTGAATACGCCATTTCCTAGCAAGCAATAGTTGCATTTACATTCTTTTAGAGTGAATACGAGGTATACATGACACTTCGCAATGATTATTATATCTTATCACGAAACATAGAAATGAGATGCGATATCGCGATTTAAGTAGCATTAAAACTCCATTGTTACGATACGCAGACATCTGAATAAGCCATTTCCTAGCAAGGAAGTGTCGCATTTACATTCGATTGGAGAGAATACGAGGTATACATGACACTTCGCAATGAGTATTATATCTTATCATGAAACATGGGAGAGAGATGCGATATCGCGTTTTAAGAAGCATTAGAACTCTATTGCTACGATCCGTAGACATCTGCAAACCCTATTTCCTATCAAGCAGTAGTCGCATTTACATTCTTTTGGAGTGAATACGAGGTATACATCACATTTCGCAATGAATATTATATCTTATCATCAAACATAGAAATGAGATGCGATATCGCGTTTTAAGAGGCGTTAGAACTCTATTGCTACGATACATAGACCTCTGCAAACGCTATTTCCTAGAAAGGAAGTGTCGCATTTACATTTTTTGAAGTGAAGAGGAGGTGTACATGACACTTCGCAATGAATATTATACCCTATCATGAAACATAGAACTGAGATGCGAAATCGCGTTTTAAGAACCACTGGAGCTATAATGCTACGATTCGTAGACAACTGGAAACGCATTTCCTAGCAAGGATGTGTGGCAGTAACATTCTTTTGAACTGTTGACGAGGTATACATGCCACCCCGCAATGCATATTACATCTTATCATGAAACATAGAACTGAGATGCGATATCCCATTTTAAGAATCATTAGAGCTCTAATGCTTCGATTCATAGACAACTGGAAACGCATTTCCTAGCTAGGAAGTGGGGCATTTACATTCTTTTGAACTGTATCCGAGGTATACATGACACTTCGCAATGAATATTATATCTTATCATGAAACATAGAAATGAGATGCGATATCGCGTTTTGAGAAGCATAAGAACTCCATTGCTACTATACGTAGACATCTGCAAACGCTACTTCCTTGCTAGGAAGTGTCGCATTTACATTCTTTTGAAGTGAATACGAAGTATACATAACACATCGCAATGAATATTATATCTTATCATGAAACATAGAAAGGAGATGCGATATCTCGTTTTGGGAAGCATTAGAACTGTATTGCTACGATACGTCGACATCTGCAAACGCTATTTCCTAGCAAGGAGGTGTCGCATTTACATTCTTCTGAAGTGAATACGAGCTATACATGACTATTCGCAATGAATATTATATCTTATCATGAAACATAGTAATTAGATGCGATATCGCGATATAAGAAGCATTAGAAATCCATTGCTTCGATACGTGGACATCTGGAAACGCTATTTCCTAGCAAAGAAATGGTGCATTTACAATCTTTTCGAGTGTAGACGAGATATACATAACAATTCGCAATGACTACTGTATCATGTCATGAAACATAGAAATGAGATGCGATATCGCGATATAAGAGACATTAGAACTCTATTGCTTCGATATGTAGACATCTAGAAACGTCATTTCTTAGCTAGGACGTGCGGCATGTATATTCTTGTGAAGTGCAGACGGGGTATACGTAACACTTCGCAGTGAATATTACATCCTATCATGAAACATGGAATTGATATGCGATATCGCGTTTAAAGAATCATTACAACTCCATTGCTTCGATACGTAGACATCTGGTAACGCATTTCCTAGCAAGGATGTGTGGCATTTACATTCTTTTGGAGTGCAGACGAGGTATACGTAACACTTTGCAAGGAATATTATATCCTATTTTGAAACATAGAATTGAGATGCAATATCGCGTTTTAAGAAGCAGTAGAACTCTAATCCTTCGATACATGGTCATCTGGAAACGCTATTACCTAGCAACGAAGTGTGGCATTTACATTCATTTGAAGTGTAAGCGAGGTATACATGCTACTTGGCAATGAAAATTATATCTTATCTTGAAACATAGAAATGAGATGCGATATCGCGTTTTAAGAAGTGTCAGAACTCTATTTCTACGATACGAAGACATCTGCTATCGCCATTTCCTAGCAAGGAATTGTCGCATTTACATTCATTTGAAGTGAATACGAGGAATACATGACACTCCGCAATGAATATTATATCTTGACATGAAACATAGAAATGAGATGCGACATCTCGTTTTAAGAAGCATTAGAACTCTAATGTTTCGATACGTAGACATCTGCAATCGTTTTTTCCCAGCAAGGAAGAGTCGCATTTACATTCATTTGAAGTGCAAGCGAGGTATACATGCTACTTCGCAATGAATATTATATCTTATAATAAAACATAGAAATGATATGCGATATCGCGTTTTAAGAAGCGTTAGAACTCTATTGCTATGATACATAGACCTCTGCAAACGCTATTTCCTAGAATGGAAGTGTCGCATTTACATTCTTTTGATGTGAATAGGAGGTGTACATGGCACTTCGCAATGAATATTATACCTTATCATGATACTTAGAAGTGAGATGCGATATCGCGTTCTAAGAAGCATTAGAGCACTATTGCCTGGATACGTAGACATCTGCAAACGCTATTTCCTGGCAAGGAAGTGTCGCATTTACATTCTTTTGAAGTGAATACGAGGTATACATGACATATCGCAATGGATATTATGTCTTATCATGAAACATAGAAATGATATGGGATATCGCATTTTATGAAGCATTAGGACTCTATTGCTACGATACGTAGAACTCTGCAAACGTTATTTCCTAGCAAGGAAGTGTCGCATTTACATTCTTTTGATGTGAATAGGAGTTATACATGACACTTCGCAATGAATATTATACCTTATCATGAAACATAGTAGTGAGATGCGATATCGCGTTTTAAGAAGTGTCAGAACTCTATTTCTACGATACGAAGACATCTGCAAACGCTATTTCCTAACAAGGAAGTGTCGCATTTACATTCCTTTGAAGTGAATACGAGGTATAAGTGACACTTCGCAATGAATAATAGATCTTATCATGAAACATACAAATGAGATGCGATATCGTGTTTTAAGAAGCTTTAGAACTCTATTGCTTCGATACGTAGACATTTGCAAACGCTATTACATAGCAAGGAAGTGTCGCATTTACATTCTTTACATGTGAATACGAGGAATATATGACACTTCGCAATGAATATTTTATCTTGTCATGAAACATAGAAATGAGATGCGATTACGCGTTTTGAGAGACATTAGAACTCTATTGCTACGATACGTAGACATCTGCAAACGCTATTTCCTAGCAAGGAAGATTCGCATTTACATTCTTTTGAAGTGAATGCGAGGTATACATGACACTTCGCAATGAAAATTATATCTTATCACGTAACATAGATGTGAGATGCGATATCGCGTTTTAAGAAGCATTAGTTCCCTATTGCCTCGATGCGCAGATATCTGCAAACGCTATTTCCTAGCAAGGAAGTGTCGCATTTACATTCGTTTGGAGTGAATACGAGGTATACATGACACTTCGCAATGGATATTATATCTTATTATGAAACATTGAAATGGAACGCTATATCGCGCTTTAAGAAGCATTAGAACTCTACTGCTACGATACGTAGACATCTGCAAACGCTATTTCCTAGCAAGGAATAGTCGCATTTACATTCTTTTGAAGTGAATACGAGGTATGCATGACACTTCGCAATGAACATTATATCTTATCATGTAACATAGAAGTGAGATGCGATATCGCGTTTTAAGAAGCATTAGATCCCTATTGCCTCGATGCGCAGATATCTGCAAACGCTATTTCCTAGGAAGGAAGTGTCGCATTTACATTCGTTTGGAGTGAATACGAGGTATACATGACACTTCGCTATGAATATTATATCTTATCATGCAGCATCGAAATGAGATGCGATATCGCGTTTTGAGAAGCATTAGAACTCTATTGCTACGATACGTAGTCATCTGCAAACGCTATTTCCTAGCAAGGAAGTTTCGCATTTACATTCTTCTGAAGTGAAAACGAGGTATACATGACACTTCGCAATGAATATTATATCTTATCATGAAGCATAGAAATGAGATGCGATATCGCGTTTTGAGAGACATTAGAACTCCATTGCTACGATACGTAGACATCTGCAAACGCTATTTCCTAGCATGGAAGTGTCGCATTTACATTCATTTGAAGTGAATTCGAGGTATACATGACGCTTCGCAATGAATATTACACCTTATCATGAAACATAGAAGAGAGATGCTATATCGCGTTTTAGGAAGCATTGGAACTCTATTGCTGCGATACGTAGACATCTGCAAACGCTATTTCCTAGCATGGAAGTGTCGCCTTTACATTCTTTTGAAGTGAATACGAGATATACATGACACTTCGCAATGAATACTATATCTTATCATGAAACATAGGAAAGAGGTGCTATATCGCGTTTTGAGAAGCATTAGAACTCTATTGCTATTATACGTAGACATCTGCAAACTCTATTTCCTAGCAAGGAAATTTCGCACTTACATGCCACTGAAGTGTATACGAGGTATACATAACATTACACAATGAATATTATATCTTATTACGAAACATAGAAGTGAAATACGACATCTCGTTTTAAGAAGCATTAGTACTCCATTGCTGTTATACGTAGACATCTGCAAACAATATTTCCTAGCAAGGAAGTGTCGCATTTACATTCTTTTGAAGTGAATACGAGGTATACATGGCACTTCGCAATGAATATTATACCTTATCATGAAACATAGAAGAGAGGTGCGATATCGCGTTTTAGGAAGCATTAAAACTCTATTGCTGCGATACGTAGACATCTGCAAACGCTATTTCCTAGCATGGAAGTGTCGCATTTACATTCTTTTGAAGTGAATACGAGATATGCATGACACTTCGCAATGAATATTATATCTTATCATGAAACATAGCAGTGAGATGCGATATCGCGTTTTAAGAAGCATTAGAACTCTATTGCTACGATACGTAGACATCTGCAAACGCTATTTCCTAGCAAGGAAATTTCGCACTTACATTCCACTGAAGTGAATACGAGGTATACATAACATTACACAATGAATATTATATCTTATTACGGAACATAGAAATGAAATGCGGCATCTCGTTTTAGAAGTGAATACGAGCTGTACATAAGATTACACAATGAATATTATATCTTATTACGAAACATAGAAATGAAATACGACATCTCGTTTTAAGAAGCATTAGTGCTCTATTGCTGTGATACGTAGACATCTGCAAACGCTATTTCCTAGCATGGAAGTGTCTTATTTACTTTCTTTTGAAGTGAATACGAGGTATACATGACACTTCGCAATGAATATTATATCTTCTCATGAAACATAGCAGTGAGATGCGATATCGCGTTTTAAGAAGCATGAGAACTCTATTGCTACGATACGTAGACATCTGCAAACGCCTTTTGCTAGCATGGAAGTGTCGCATTTACATTCATCTGAAGTGAATACGAGGTATACATGACACTTCGCAATGAATATTATACCTTGTCATGAAACATAGAAGAGAGATGCGATATCGCGTTTTAGGAAGCATTGGAACCCTATTGCTGCGATACGTAGACATCTGCAAACGCTATTTCCTAGCATGGGAGTGTCGCATTTACATTCTTTTGATGTGAATACGAGATATACATGACACTTCGCAATGAATATTATATCTTATCATGAAACATAGGAATGAGGTGCTATATCGCGTTTTGAGAAGCATTAGAACTCTACTGCTACGATACGTAGGCATCTGCAAACGCTATTTCCTAGCATGGAAGTGTCGCACTTACATTCCACTGAAGTGAATACGAGGTATACATAACATTACACAATGAGTATTATATCTTATTACGAAACATAGAAATGAAATACGACATCTCGTTTTAAGAAGCATTATTACTCTATTGCTGTGATACGTAGACATCTGCAAACAATATTTCCTAGGAAGGAAGTGTCGCATTTACATTCTTGTGAAGTGAAATCGAGGTATACATGACACTTCGCAATGAATATTATATTTTATCATGAAACATAGGAATGAGATGCTATATCGCGTTTTGAGAAGCATTAGAACTCTATAGCTACGATACGTAGACATCTGCAAAGGCTATTTCCTAGCATGGAAGGGTCGCATTTACATTCTTTTGAAGTGAGTACGAGGTATACATAACACTCCATAATGAATATTATATCTTATCATGAAACATAGCAGTGGGATGCGATATCGCGTTTTAAGAAGCATTAGAACTCTATTGCTACGATACGTAGACATCTGCAAAAGCTATTTCCTAGCATGGAAGTGTCGCACTTACATTCATTTGAAGTGAATACGAGGTATACATGACACTTTGCAATGAATATTATACCTTATCATGAAACATAGAAGAGAGATGCGATATCGCGTTTTAGGAAGCATTAGAACTCTATTGCTGCGATACGTAGACATCCGCAAACGCTATTTCCTAGCATGGAAGTGTCGCATTTACATTCTTTTGAAGTGAATACGAGATATACATGACACTTCGCAATGAATATTATATCTTATCATGAAACATAGGAATGAGGTGCTATATCGCGTTTTGTGAAGCATTAGAACTCTACTGCTACGATACGTAGGCATCTGCAAACGCTATTTCCTAGCATGGAAGTGTCGCACTTACATTCCACTGAAGTGAATACGAGGTATACATAACATTGCACAATGAGTATTATATCTTATTACGAAACATAGAAATGAAATACGACATCTCGTTTTAAGAAGCATTATTACTCTATTGCTGTGATACGTAGACATCTGCAAACAATATTTCCTAGGAAGGACGTGTCGCATTTACATTCTTGTGAAGTGAAATCGAGGTATACATGACACTTCGCAATGAATATTATATTTTATCATGAAACATAGGAATGAGATGCTATATCGCGTTTTGAGAAGCATTAGAACTCTATAGCTACGATACGTAGACATCCGCAAAGGCTATTTCCTAGCATGGAAGGGTCGCATTTACATTCTTTTGAAGTGAGTACGAGGTATACATAACACTCCATAATGAATATCATATCTTATCATGAAACATAGCAGTGAGATGCGATATCGCGTTTTAAGAAGCATTAGAACTCTATTGCTACGATACGTAGACAACTGCAAAAGCTATTTCCTAGCATGGAAGTGTCGCATTTACATTCTCTTGAAGTGAGTACGAGGTATACGTAACACTCCATAATGAATATTATATCTTATCATGAAACATAGGAATGAGGTGCTATATCGCGTTTTGAGAAGCATTAGAACTCTATTGCTAATATACGTAGACATCTGCAAACTCTATTTCCTAGCAGGGAAATTTCGCACTTACAGTCCACTGAAGTGAATACGAGGTATACAGAACATAACACAATGAATATTATATCTTATTACGAAACATAGAAATGAAATACGACATCTCGTTTTAAGAAGCATTAGTACTCTATTGCTGTGATACGTAGACATCTGCAAACGCTATTTCCTAGCATGGAAGTGTCGCATTTACATTCGTTTGAAGTGAATACGAGATATACATGACACTTCGCAATGAATATTATATCTGATCATGAAACATAGAAGTGAGATGCAACATCTCGTTTTAAGAAGGATTAGAACTCTATTGCTACGATACGTAGACATCTGCAAACGCTATTTCCTAGCAAGGAAATTTCGCACTTACATTCCACTGAAGTGAATACGAGGTATACATAACATTATACAATGAATATTATATCTTATTACGAAACATAGAAATGAAATACGACATCTCGTTTTAAGAAGCATTAGTACTCTATTGCTATGATACGTAGACATCTGCAAACAATATTTCCTAGCAAGAAAGTGTCGCATTTACATTCTTGTGAAGTGAAATCGCGGTATACATGGCACTTCGCAATGAACATTATATCTTATCATGAAACATAGAAGTGATATGCGATATCGCGTTCTAAGAAGCATTAGAACTCTACTGCTACGATACGTAGGCATCTGCAAACGCTATTTCCTAGCATGGAAGTGTCGCATTTACATTCTTTTGAAGTGAATACGAGGTATACACGACACTTCGCAATGAATATTATATCTTCTCATGAAACATAGCAGTGAGATGCGATATCGCGTTTTAAGAAGCATTAGAACTCTATTGCTACGATACGTAGACACCTGCAAACGCAATTTCCTAGCATGGAAGTGTCGCATTTACATTCGTTTGAAGTGAATACGAGGTATACATGACACTCCACAATGAATATTATATCTTATCACGGAACATAGAAATGAAATGGGGCATCTCGTTTTAAGAAGCATTAGAACTCTATTGCTACGATACGTAGACGTCTGCAAACGCTATTACCTAGCATGGAAGTGTCGCAATTACATTCTTTTGATGTGAATACGAGATATACATGACACTTCGCAATGAATATTATATCTTCTCACAAAACATAGCAGTGAGATGCGATATCGCGTTTTAAGAAGCATTAGAACTCTATTGCTACGATACGTAGGCACCTGCAAACGCTATTTCCTAGCATGGAAGTGTCGCATTTACATTCGTTTGAAGTGAATACGAGATATACATGACACTTCTCAATGAATATTATATCTTATCATGAAACATAGAAATGAAATGAGGCATCTCGTTTTGTGAAGCATTAGAACTCTATTGCTACGATACGTAGACATCTGCAAACGCTATTTCCTAGCATGGAAGTGTCGCATTTACATTCGTTTGAAGTGAATACGAGATATACATGACACTTCGCAATGAATATTATATCTTATGATGAAACATAGGAATGAGGTGCTATATCGCGTTTTGAGAAGCACTAGAACTCTATTGCTACGATACGTAGACATCTGCAAACGCTATTTCCTAGCATGGAAGTGTCGCATTAACATTCTTTTGAAGTGAATACGAGGTATACATGACACATCGCAATGAATATTATATCTTATCATGAAACATAAAAGTGAGATGCGATATCGCGTTCTAAGAAGCATTAGAACTCTATTGCTACGATACGTAGACATCTGCAAAGGCTATTCCCTAGCATGGAAGGGTCGCATTTACTTTCTTTTGAAGTGAGTACGAGGTATACATAACACTCCATAATGAATATTATATCTTATCATGAAACATAGGAATGAGGTGCTATATCGCGTTCTGAGAAGCATTAGAACTCTATTGCTAATATACGTAGACATCTGCAAACCCTATTTCCTAGCAACGAAATTTCGCACTTACATTCCACTGAAGTGAATACGAGGTATACATAACATTACACAATGAATAGTATATCTTATTACGAAACATAGAAATGAAATACGACATCTCGTTTTAAGAAGCATTAGTACTGTATTGCTGTGATACGTAGACATCTGCAAACGCTATTTCCTAGCATGGAAGTGTCGCATTTACATTCATTTGAAGTGAATACGAGGTATACATGACACTTCGCAGTGAATATTATATCTTATCATGAAACATAAAAGTGAGATGCGATATCGCGTTCTAAGAAGCATTAGAACTCTATTGCTACGATACGTAGACATCTGCAAACGCTATTTCCTAGCATGGAAGTGTCGCATTTACATTCATTTGAAGTGAATACGAGGTATACATGACACTTCGCTATGAATATCATACCTTATCATGAAACATAGAAGATTGATGCGATATCGCGTTTTAGGAAGCATTGGAACTCTATTGCTGCGATACGTAGACATCTGCAAACGCTATTCCCTAGCATGGAAGTGTCGCATTTACATTCTTTTGATGTGAATACGAGATATACATGACACTTCGCAATGAATATTATATCTTCTCATGTAACATAGCAGTGAGATGCGATATCGCGTTTTAAGAAGCATTAGAACTCTATTGCTACGATACGTAGACATCTGCAAACGCTATTTCCCAGCATGGAAGTGTCGCATTTACATTCGTTTGAAGTGAATACGAGATATACATGACACTTCGCAATGAATATTATATCTTATCATGAAACATAGGAATGAGGTGCTATATCGCGTTTTGAGAAGCATTAGAACTCTATTGCTACGATGCGTAGACATCTGCAAACGCTATTTCCTAGCATGGAAGTGTCGCATTTACATTCGTTTGGAGTGAATACGAGGTATACATGACACTTCGCAATGAACATTATATCTTATCATGTAACATAGAAATGAGATGCGATATCGCGTTTTAAGAAGCATTAGAACTCTATTGCTACGATACGTAGACACCTGCAAACGCTATTTCCTAGCATGGAAGTGTCGCATTTACATTCGTTTGAAGTGAATACGAGATATACATGACACTTCTCAATGAATATTATATCTTATCATGAAACATAGAAATGAAATGAGGCATCTCGTCTTGTGAAGCATTAGAACTCTATTGCTACGATACGTAGACATCAGCAAACGCTATTTCCTAGCATGGAAGTGTCGCATTTCCATTCATTTGAAGTGAATACGAGGTATACATGACACTTCGAAATGAATATTATACCTTATCATGAAACATAGAAGAGTGATGCGATATCGCGTTTTAGGAAGCATTGGAACTCTATTGCTACGATACGTAGACATCTGCAAACGCTATTTCCTAGCATGGAAGTGTCGCATTTACATTCGTTTGAAGTGAATACGAGATGTACATGACACTTCGCAATGAATATTATATCTTATCATGAAACATAGGAATGAGGTGCTATATCGCGTTTTGAGAAGCACTAGAACTCTATTGCTACGATACGTAGACATCTGCAAACGCTATTTCCTAGCATGGAAGTGTCGCATTAACATTCTTTTGAAGTGAATACGAGGTATACATGACACATCGCAATGAATATTATATCTTATCATGAAACATAAAAGTGAGATGCGATATCGCGTTCTAAGAAGCATTAGAACTCTATTGCTACGATACGTAGACATCTGCAAAGGCTATTCCCTAGCATGGAAGGGTCGCATTTACTTTCTTTTGAAGTGAGTACGAGGTATACATAACACTCCATAATGAATATTATATCTTATCATGAAATATAGGAATGAGGTGCTATATCGCGTTCTGAGAAGTATTAGAACTCTATTGCTAATATACGTAGACATCTGCAAACTCTATTTCCTAGCAACGAAATTTCGCACTTACATTCCACTGAAGTGAATACGAGGTATACATAACATTACACAATGAATAGTATATCTTATTACGAAACATAGAAATGAAATACGACATCTCGTTTTAAGAAGCATTAGTACTGTATTGCTGTGATACGTAGACATCTGCAAACGCTATTTCCTAGCATGGAAGTGTCGCATTTACATTCATTTGAAGTGAATACGAGGTATACATGACACTTCGCAATGAATATTATACCTTATCATGAAACATAGAAAGGAGATGCGATATCGCGTTTAAGGAAGCATTGGAACTCTATTGCTGCGATACGTAGACATCTGCAAACGCTATTTCCTAGCAAGGAAGTGTCGCATTTACATTCTTGTGAAGAGAAATCGAGGTATACATGACACTTCGCAATGAATATTATATCTTATCATGAAACATAGGAATGAGGTGCTATATCGCGTTTTTAGAAGCACTAGAACTCTATTGCTACGATACGTAGACATCAGCAAACGCTATTTCCTAGCATGGAAGTGTCGCATTTCCATTCATTTGAAGTGAATACGAGGTATACATGACACTTCGAAATGAATATTATACCTTATCATGAAACATAGAAGAGTGATGCGATATCGCGTTTTAGGAAGCATTGGAACTCTATTGCTACGATACGTAGACATCTGCAAACGCTATTTCCTAGCATGGAAGTGTCGCATTTACATTCGTTTGAAGTGAATACGAGATATACATGACACTTCGCAATGAATATTATATCTTATCATGAAACATAGGAATGAGGTGCTATATCGCGTTTTGAGAAGCACTAGAACTCTATTGCTACGATACGTAGACATCTGCAAACGCTATTTCCTAGCATGGAAGTGTCGCATTAACATTCTTTTGAAGTGAATACGAGGTATACATGACACATCGCAATGAATATTATATCTTATCATGAAACATAAAAGTGAGATGCGATATCGCGTTCTAAGAAGCATTAGAACTCTATTGCTACGATACGTAGACATCTGCAAAGGCTATTCCCTAGCATGGAAGGGTCGCATTTACTTTCTTTTGAAGTGAGTACGAGGTATACATAACACTCCATAATGAATATTATATCTTATCATGAAACATAGGAATGAGGTGCTATATCGCGTTCTGAGAAGCATTAGAACTCTATTGCTAATATATGTAGACATCTGCAAACTCTATTTCCTAGCAACGAAATTTCGCACTTACATTCCACTGAAGTGAATACGAGGTATACATAACATTACACAATGAATAGTATATCTTATTACGAAACATAGAAATGAAATACGACATCTCGTTTTAAGAAGCATTAGTACTGTATTGCTGTGATACGTAGACATCTGCAAACGCTATTTCCTAGCATGGAAGTGTCGCATTTACATTCATTTGAAGTGAATACGAGGTATACATGACACTTCGCAATGAATATTATACCTTATCATGAAACATAGAAAGGAGATGCGATATCGCGTTTAAGGAAGCATTGGAACTCTATTGCTGCGATACGTAGACATCTGCAAACGCTATTTCCTAGCAAGGAAGTGTCGCATTTACATTCTTGTGAAGAGAAATCGAGGTATACATGACACTTCGCAATGAATATTATATCTTATCATGAAACATAGGAATGAGGTGCTATATCGCGTTTTTAGAAGCACTAGAACTCTATTGCTACGATACGTAGACATCTGCAAATGCTATTTCCTAGCATGGAAGTGTCGCATTTACATTCTTTTGAAGTGAATACGAGGTATACATGACACTTCGCAATGAATATTATATCTTATCATGAAACATAAAAGTGAGATGCGATATCGCGTTCCAAGAAGCATTAGAACTCTATTGCTACGATACGTAGACATCTGCAAAGGCTATTCCCTAGCATGGAAGGGTCGCATTCACTTTCTTTTGAAGTGAGTACGAGGTATACATAACACTCCATAATGAATATTATATCTTATCATGAAACATAGCAGTGAGATGCGATATCGCGTTTTAAGAAGCATTAGAACTCTATTGCTACGATACGTAGACATCAGCAAACGCTATTTCCTAGCATGGAAGTGTCGCATTTCCATTCGTTTGAAGTGAATACGAGATATACATGACACTTCGCAATGAATATTATATCTTATCATGAAACATAGGAATGAGGTGCTATATCGCGTTTTGAGAAGCATTAGAACTCTATTGCTACGATGCGTAGACATCTGCAAACGCTATTTCCTAGCATGGAAGTGTCGCATTTACATTCGTTTGAAGTGAATACGAGATATACATGACACTTCGCAATAAATATTATATCTTATCATGAAACATAGGAATGAGGTGCTATATCGCGTTTTGAGAAGCATTAGAGCTCTATTGCTACGATACGTAGACATCTGCAAACGCTATTTCCTAGCATGGAAGTGTCGCATTTACATTCTTTTGAAGTGAATACGAGGTATACATTACTCTTCGCAATGAATATTATATCTTATCATGAAACATAAAAGTGTGATGCGATATCGCGTTCTAAGAAGCATTAGAACTCTATTTCTACGATACGTAGACATCTGCAAAGGCTATTCCCTAGCATGGAAGGGTCGCATTTACTTTCTTTTGAAGTGAGTACGAGGTATACATAACACTCCATAATGAATATTATATCTTATCATGAAACATAGGAATGAGGTGCTATATCGCGTTCTGAGAAGCATTAGAACTCTATTGCTAATATACGTAGACATCTGCAAACTCTATTTCCTAGCAACGAAATTTCGCACTTACATTCCACTGAAGTGAATACGAGGTATACATAACATTACACAATGAATAGTATATCTTATTACGAAACATAGAAATGAAATACGACATCTCGTTTTAAGAAGCATTAGTTCTGTATTGCTGTGATACGTAGACATCTGCAAACGCTATTTCCTAGCATGGAAGTGTCGCATTTACATTCATTTGAAGTGAATACGAGGTATACATGACACTTCGCAATGAATATTATATCTTATCATGAAACATAGAAGAGAGATGCGATATCGCGATATAAGTAGCATTAGAACTCTATTGCTACGATATGTAGACATCTGAATACGCTATTTCCTAGCAAGGAAGGGTCGCATTTACATTCGTTTGGAGTGAATACGAGGTATACATGACACTTCGCAATGAACATTATATGTTATCATGTAACATAGAAATGAGATGCGATATCGCGATTTAAGAAGCATTAGAACTCTATTGCTACGATACGTAGGCATCTGCAAACGCTATTTCCTAGCAAGGAATAGTCGCATTTACATTCTCTTGATGTGAATACGAGGAATACATGACACTTCGCAATGAATATTATATCTTATAATGAAACATAGAATTGAGATTCGATATCGCGTTTTAAGAAGCATTAGAACTCTATTGGCTCGACGCGTAGACATCTGAATACGCCATTTCCTAGCAAGGAAGTGTCGCATTTACATTCGTTTGGGGGGAATACGAGGTATACATGACACTTCGCAATGAATATTATATCTTATCATGTAACATAGAATTGAGATTCGATATCGCGTTTTAAGAAGCATTAAAACTTTATTGCCTCGACGCGTAGACATCTGCAGACGCTATTTCCTAGCATGGAAGTGTCGCATTTACATTCTTTTGAAGTGAATACGAGGTGTACATGACACTCCGCAATGAATATTATATCTTATCAGGAAACTTAGAAATGAGATGCGATATCGCGTTTTGAGAAGCATTAGAACTCTATTGCTACGATACGTAGACATCTGCAATCGCTATTTCCTAGCAACCAATAGTCGCATTTACATTCTTTTGAAGTGAATTCGAGGTTTACATGACACTTCGGAATGAATATTATAACTTATTACAAAACATAGAAATGGGATGCCATATCGCGATCTAAGAAGCATTAGAACTCTATTGCTACGATACGTAGGCATCTGCAAACGCTATGCCCTAGCAAGGAATAGTCGCATTTACATTCTCTTGATGTGAATACGAGGAATACATGACACTTCGCAATGAATATTATATCTTATAGTGAAACATAGAATTGAGATTCGATATCGCGTTTTAAGAAGCATTAGAACTCTATTGCCACAACGCGTAGACATCTGCAGACGCTATTTCCTAGCATGGAAGTGTCGCATTTACATTCTTTTGAAGTGAATACGAGGTATACATGACACTTCGCGATGAATATTGTATCTTATCACGAAACATATAAATGAGATGCGATATCGCGATTTAAGTAGCATTAGAACTGTATTGCTACGATACGCAGACATCTGAATACGCCATTTCCTAGCAAGGAAGTGTCGCATTTACATTCTTTTGAAGTGAATACGAGGTGTACATGACACTACGCAATGAATATTATATCTTATCAGGAAACTTAGAAATGAGATGCGATATCGCGATTTAAGTAGCATTAGAACCCTATTTCTACGATACGTAGACATCAGCAAACCCTATTTCCTAGCAAGCAGTAGTCGCATTTACTTTCTTTTGAATTGAATACGAGGTGTACATGACACATCGCAATGAATATTATATCTTATTATGAAACATAGATGTGAGATGCGATTTCGCGTTTTAAGAAGCATTAGATCTCTCTGGCCTCGATGCGGAGATATCTGCAAACTCTATTACCTAGCATGGGAGTGCCGCACTTACATTCTTTTGAATTGAATACGAGGTATACATGACACTTCGCAATGAATATTATATCTTATCACGAAACATATAAATGAGATGCGATATCGCGATTTAAGTAGCATTAGAACTCTATTGCTACGATACGTAGACATCTGCAAACGCTATTTCCTAGCAGGCAATAGTCGTATTTACATACTTTTGAATTGAATACGAGGTATACATGACACTTCGCAATGAATATTATATCTTATCATGAAACATAGAAGAGAGATGCGATATCGCGTTGTAAGAAGCATTAGAACTCTGTGGCCTCGATGCGGGGACATCTGGAAACGCTATTTCCTAGTATAGAAGTGTCGCACTTACATTCTTTTGAAGTGAATACGAGGTATACATGACACTTCGCAGTAAATATTATATCTTATCACGAAACATATAGATGAGATGCGATATCGCGATTTAAGTAGCATTAGAACTTTATTGCTACGATACGTAGACATCTGCAAACGCTATTTCCTACCAAGCAATACTCGCATTTTCATTCTTTTGAAGTGAATACGATGTGTACATGACACTTCGCAATGAATATTATATCTTATCACGAAACGTAGAAATGATATGCGATATTGCGATTTAAGTAGCGTTAGAACTCTATTGCTACGATACATAGACATCTGCAAACGCTATTTCCTAGCAAGCAATAGTCGCATTTACATTCTTTTGAAGTGAATATGAAGTGTACATGACACTTCGCAATGAATATTATATCTTACCACGAAACATAGAAAGGAGATGTGTTATCGCGATTTAAATAGCATTAGAACCCTTTTGCTACGATAGGTAGACATCTGAATACGCTATTTCCTAGCAAGGAAGTGTCGCATTTACATTCGTTTGGAGAAAAGAACGAGGTATACATGACACTTCGCAATGAATATTATATCTTATCATGAAACATAGAAGAGAGATGTGATATCGCGTTTTAAGAAGCATTAGAACTCTACTGCTACGATACATAGATATCTGGAATCGCTATTTCCTAGCAAGGAAGTACCGCATTTACATTCTTTTGATGTGAATTCGAAGTATACACCACACATCGCAATGAATATTATATATTATCCTGAAACATAGAAATGAGATGCGATATCCCGTTTGAAGGAGCATTAGAACACTATTGCTTCGATACGTAGACATCTGCAAACGCTATTTCCTAGGAAGGAAGTGTCGCATTTACATTTTTTTGAAGTGAATACCAGGTATACATAACACTCCACAATGAATATTATATCTTACCATGAAACACAGAAATGAGATGCGATATCGCGTTTTAAGAGGCATTAGAACTATATTGCTACGATACGTAGACACCTGCAGAAGCTATTTCCTAGCAAGGAAGTGTCGCATTTACATTTTTTTGATGTAAATACTAGGTATACATAACACTCCACAATGAATATTATATCTTATCATGAAACATAGAAATGAGATGCGATATCGCGTTTTAAGAAGCGTTCGAACTCTATTGCTTCGATACGTAGACATCTGCAAACGCTACTTCCTAGCAAGGAAGTGTCGCATTTATATCCTTTTGAGGTGAATACGAGGTATACTTAACATTGCACAATGAATACTATATCTTATCATGAAACATAGAAATGATATGCGATATCGCGATATACGGTGCATTAGAACTCTATTGTTTCGATAGGTGGACATCTGCAAACGCTATTTCCTAGAAACAAAATGTCGCATTAACATTCATTTGAAGTGCAGACGGGGAATACATAACCCTTCGCAATGAATAATATATCTTATCATGAAACACAGAAATGCGATGCGATATCGCGTTTTTAGAAGCATTAGAACACTATTGCTACGATACGTAGACATCTGCAAACGCTATTTCCTAGCAAGCAATAGTCGCATTTACATTCTTTTGGAGTGAATACGAGGTATACATGACACTTCGCAATGAATGATATATCTTATCACGAAACATATAAATGAGATGCGATATCGCGGTTTAAGTAGCATTAGAACTCTATTTCTACGATACGTTGACATCTGCAAACCCTATTTCCTATCAAGCAGTAGTCGCATTTACATTCTTTTGAAGTTAATACGAGGTATACATGACACTTCGCAATGAATATTATACCTTATCACGAAACATATAAATGAGATGCGATATTGCGATTTAAGTAGCATTAGATCTCTATTGCTACGATACGTAGACATCTGCAAACGCTATTTCCCAGCAAGCAGTAGCCGCATTTACTTTCTTTTGAATTGAAAACGAGGTGTACATGACACTTCGCAATGAATATTATATCTTACCATGAAACATAGAAGAGAGATGAGATATCGCGTTTTAAGAAGCATTAGAACTCTATGGCCTCGATGCGGAGACATCTGCAATCGCTATTTCCTAGCATGGAAGTGTGGCACTTACATTCTTTTGAAGTGAATAAGAGGTATACATGACACTTCGCAATGAATATCATATCTATATCACGAAACATATATATGAGATGCGATATCGCGATTTAAGTAGCATCAGAACTCTATTGCTACGATACGTAGACATCTGCAAACGCTATTTCCTAGCAGGCAATAGTCGCATTTACATTCTTTTGGAGTGAATACGAGGTATACATGACACTTCGCAATGATTATTATATCTTATCACGAAACATAGAAATGAGATGCGATATCGCGATTTAAGTAGCATCAGAACTCTATTGCTACGATACGTAGACATCTGCAAACGCTATTTCCTAGCAAGCAATTGTCGCATTTACATTCTTTTGGAGTGAATACGAGGTATACATCACATTTCGCAATGAATATTATATCTTATCATCAAACATAGAAATGAGATGCGATATCGCGTTTTAAGAGGCGTTAGAACTCTATTGCTACGATACATAGACCACTGCAAACGCTATTTCCTAGAAAGGAAGTGTCGCATTTACATTCTTTTGAAGTGAAGAGGAGGTGTACATGACACTTCGCAATGAATATTATACCCTATCATGAAACATAGAACTGAGATGCGAAATCGCGTTTTAAGAACCACTGGAGCTATAATGCTACGATTCGTAGACAACTGGAAACGCATTTCCTAGCAAGGGTGTGTGGCAGTAACATTCTTTGGAACTGTTGACGAGGTATACCTGCCACTCCGCAATGCATATTACATCTTATCATGAAACATAGAACTGAGATGCGATATCCCGTTTTAAGAATCATTAGAGCTCTAATGCTTCGATTCATAGACAACTGGAAACGCATTTCCTAGCTAGGAAGTGGGGCATTTACATTCTTTTGAACTGTATCCGAGGTATACATGACACTTCGCAATGAATATTATATCTTATCATGAAACATAGGAATGAGATGCGATATCGCGTTTTGAGAAGCATAAGAACTCTGTTGCTACTATACGTAGACATCTGCAAACGCTACTTCCTTGCTAGGAAGTGTCGCATTTACTTTCTTTTGAAGTGAATACGAAGTATACATAACACAACGCAATGAATATTATATCTTATCATGAAACATAGAAAGGAGATGCGATATCTCGTTTTGGGAAGCATTAGAACTGTATTGCTACGATACGTCGACATCTGCAAACGCTATTTCCTAGCAAGGAGGTGTCGCATTTACATTCTTCTGAAGTGAATACGAGCTATACATGACTCTTCGCAATGAATATTATATCTTATCATGAAGCATAGGAATGGGATGCGATATCGCGTTTTGAGAGACATTAGAACTCTATTGCTACGATACGTAGACATCTGCAAACGCTATTTCCTAGCAAGGAAGATTCGCATTTACATTATTTTGAAGTGAATGCGAGTATACATGACACTTCGCAATGAACATTATATCTTATCACGTAACATAGATGTGAGATGCTATATCGCGTTTTAAGAAGCATTAGAACTCTATTGCTACGATACGTAGTCATCTGCAAACGCTATTTCCTAGCAAGGAAGATTCGCATTTATATTCTTCTGAAGTGAATACGAGGTATACATGACACTTCGCAATGAATATTATATCTTATCATGAAGCATAGGAATGGGATGCGATATCGCGTTTTGAGAGACATTAGAACTCTATTGCTACGATTCGTAGACATCTGCAAACGCTATTTCCTAGCAAGGAAGTGTCGCATTTACATTCGTTTGGAGTGAATACGAGGTACACATGACACTTCGCTATGAATATTATATCTTATCATGAAGCATAGAAATGGGATGCGATATCGCGTTTTGAGAAGCATTATAACACTATTTCTTCGATACGGAGACATCTGCAAACGCTATTTCCTGGCAAGGTATTGTCGCATTCACTTTCTTTTGTAGTGAATACGAGGAGTACATAACACTGCACATTAAATATTATATCTTATCATGAAACATGAAAATGGGATGCGACATTTCGATTTAAGAAGCAATAGAACTCTATTGGTTCGATACGTAGACATCTGCAAACGCTACATCCTAACAAGGGAGTGTCGCATTTACATTCTTTTGAAAGAAATACGAGGTATACATGACACTTCACAATGAATATTATATCTTATCATGAAACATAGAATTGAGATGCGATATGACGATTTAAGAAGCATTAGAACACTATTGCTTCGACACGTAGACATCTGCAATCACTATTTCCTAGCAAGGAACAGTCGCATTCACATTCGTTTGAATTGTATGCGAGGTATACATGAAACTTCGCAATGAATATTATATATTATCATGAAACATAGATATGAGATGCGATATCGCGAATTAGCAAGCTCTAGAAGTCTATTGCTTCGGTACGTAGACATCTGCAAACGCTACTTCCTAGCAAGAAAGTGTCGCATTTACATTCTTTTGAAACGAATACGAGGTATACATAACATTCCACAATGAATATTATATCTTATCATGAAACATAGAAATGAGATGCGATGTCGCGTTTTGAGAAGCATTAGAACTCTAATGCCGCGATACGTAGACATCTGCAAACGCTATTTCCTAGCAAGGAAGTGTCGCATTTACATTCTTTTGACGTGAATAAGAGGTATACATAACACTGCACTGCGAATATTACATCTTATCATGATACATAGAAATGAGATGCGATATCGCGATATATGAAGCATTAGATGTCTATTGCTTCGATACGTAGACATCTGGAAACGCTATTTCCTAGAAAGGAAGTGTCGCATTTACATTCATTTTATGTGAATACGTGGTATACATAACACTCCACAATGAATATTATATCATATCATGAGACATAGAAATGAAATGCGATATCCCGTTTTAAGAAGCACTAGAACTCTATTGCTACGACACGTAGATATCTGGAAACACTATTTCCTAGCAAGGAAGTGTCGCATTTTCATTCTGTTGAAATGAATAAGGGGTATGCATGACACTTCGCAATGAATATTACATCCTATCATGAAACATAGAAATGAGATGCGATATCGCGTTTTAGGAAGCATTAGAACTCTATTGCTGCGATACGTAGACATCCGCAACCGCTATTTCCTAGCATGGAAGTGTCGCATTTACATTCTTTTGAAGTGAATGCGAGATATACATGACACTTCGCAATGAATATTATAGCTTATCATGAAACATAGGAATGAGGTGCTATATCGCGTTTTGAGAAGCATTAGAACTCTATTGCTATTATACGTAGACATCTGCAAACTCTATTTCCTAGCAAGGAAGTTTCGCACTTACATGCAACTCAAGTGTATACGAGGTATACATAACATTACACAATGAATATTATATCTTATTACGAAACATAGAAGTGAAATACGTCATCTCGTTTTAAGAAGCATTAGTACTCTATTGCTGTGATACGTAGACATCTGCAAACAATATTTCCTAGCAAGGAAGTGTCGCATTTACATTCTTGTGAAGTGAAATCGAGGTATACATGACACTTCGCAATGAATATTATATTTTATCATGAAACATAGGAATGAGATGCTATATCGCGTTTTGAGAAGCATTAGAACTCTATAGCTACGATACGTAGACATCTGCAAAGGCTATTTCCTAGCATGGAAGGGTCGCATTTACATTCTTTTGAAGTGAGTACGAGGTATACATAACACTCCATAATGAATATTATATCTTATCAAAAAACATAGCAGTGAGATGCGATATCGCGTTTTAAGAAGCATTAGAACTCTATTGCTACGATACGTAGACATCTGCAAAGGCTATTTCCTAGCATGGAAGGGTCGCATTTACATTCTTTTGAAGTGAGTACGAGGTATACATAACACTCCATAATGAATATTATATCTTATCATAAAACATAGCAGTGAGATGCGATATCGCGTTTTAAGAAGCATTAGAACTCTATTGCTACGATACGTAGACATCTGCAAAAGCTATTTCCTAGCATGGAAGTGTCGCATTTACATTCATTTGAAGTGAATACGAGGTATACATGACACTTCGCAATGAATATTATACCATATCATGAAACATAGAAGAGAGATGCGATATCGCGTTTTAGGAAGCATTAGAACTCAATTGCTGCGATACGTAGACATCCGCAAACGCTATTTCCTAGCATGGAATTGTAGCATTTACATTCTTTTGAAGTGAATACGAGATATACATGACACTTCGCAATGAATATTATAGCTTATCATGAAACATAGGAATGAGGTGCTATATCGCGTTTTGAGAAGCATTAGAAATCTATTGCTATTATACGTAGACATCTGCAAACTCTATTTCCTAGCAAGGAAATTTCGCACTTACATGCCACTGAAGTGTATACGAGGTATACATAACATTACACAATGAATATTATATCTTATTACGAAACATAGAAGTGAAATACGAGATCTCGTTTTAAGAAGCATTAGTACTCCATTGCTGTGATACGTAGACATCTGCAAACAATATTTCCTAGCAAGGAAGTGTCGCATTTACAATCTTTTGAAGTGAATACGAGGTATACCTGGCACTTCGCAATGAATATTATACCTTATCATGAAACATAGAAGAGAGGTGCGATATCGCGTTTTAGGAAGCATTAAAACTCTATTGCTGCGATACGTAGACATCTGCAAACGCTATTTCCTAGCATGGAAGTGTCGCATTTACATTCTTTTGAAGTGAGTACGAGGTATACATAACACTCCATAATGAATATTATATCTTATCATAAAACATAGCAGTGAGATGCGATATCGCGTTTTAAGAAGCATTAGAACTCTATTGCTACGATACGTAGACATCTGCAAAGGCTATTTCCTAGCATGGAAGGGTCGCATTTACATTCTTTTGAAGTGAGTACGAGGTATACATAACACTCCATAATGAATATTATATCTTATCATAAAACATAGCAGTGAGATGCGATATCGCGTTTTAAGAAGCATTAGAACTCTATTGCTACGATACGTAGACATCTGCAAAAGCTATTTCCTAGCATGGAAGTGTCGCATTTACATTCATTTGAAGTGAATACGAGGTATACATGACACTTCGCAATGAATATTATACCATATCATGAAACATAGAAGAGAGATGCGATATCGCGTTTTAGGAAGCATTAGAACTCAATTGCTGCGATACGTAGACATCCGCAAACGCTATTTCCTAGCATGGAATTGTAGCATTTACATTCTTTTGAAGTGAATACGAGATATACATGACACTTCGCAATGAATATTATAGCTTATCATGAAACATAGGAATGAGGTGCTATATCGCGTTTTGAGAAGCATTAGAAATCTATTGCTATTATACGTAGACATCTGCAAACTCTATTTCCTAGCAAGGAAATTTCGCACTTACATGCCACTGAAGTGTATACGAGGTATACATAACATTACACAATGAATATTATATCTTATTACGAAACATAGAAGTGAAATACGAAATCTCGTTTTAAGAAGCATTAGTACTCCATTGCTGTGATACGTAGACATCTGCAAACAATATTTCCTAGCAAGGAAGTGTCGCATTTACAATCTTTTGAAGTGAATACGAGGTATACATGGCACTTCGCAATGAATATTATACCTTATCATGAAACATAGAAGAGAGGTGCGATATCGCGTTTTAGGAAGCATTAAAACTCTATTGCTGCGATACGTAGACATCTGCAAACGCTATTTCCTAGCATGGAAGTGTCGCATTTACATTCTTTTGAAGTGAATACGAGGTATACATGACACTTCGTAGTGAATATTATATCTTATCATGAAACATAGAAGTGAGATGCGATATCGCGTTCTAAGAAGCATTAGAACTCTATTGCTACGATACGTAGACATCTGCAAACGCTATTTCCTAGCATGGAAGTGTCTTATTTACGTTCATTTGAAGTGAATACGAGGTATACATGACACTTCGCAATGAATATTATATCTTCTCATGAAACGTAGCAGTGAGATGCGATATCGCGTTTTAAGAATCATTAGAACTCTATTGCTACGATACGTAGACATCTGCAAACGCTATTTCCTAGCATGGAAGTGTCGCATTTACATTCATTTGAAGTGAATTCGAGGTATACATGACGCTTCGCAATGAATATTACACCTTATCATGAAACATATAAGAGAGATGCGATATCGCGTTTTAGGAAGCATTGGAACTCTATTGCTGCGATACGTAGACATCTGCAAACGCTATTTCCTAGCATGGAAGTGTCGCATTTACATACTTTTGATGTGAATACGAAATATACATGACACTTCGCAATGAATATTATATCTTATCAAGAAACATAGGAATGAGGTGCTATATCGAGTTTTGAGAAGCATTAGAACTCTATTGTCTATATACGTAGACATCTGCAAACTCTATTTCCTAGCAAGGAAATTTCGCACTTACATTCCACTGAAGTGAATACGAGGTATACATAACATTACACAATGAATATTATACCTTATTAGGAAACATAGAAATGAAATACGACATCTCGTTTTAAGAAGCATTAGTACTCTATTGCTGTGATACGTAGACATCTGCAAACAATATTTCCTAGCAAGGAAGTGTCGCATTTACATTCTTGTGAAGTGAAATCGCGGTATACATGACACTTCGCAATGAATATTATATCTTATCATGAAACATAGAAGTGTGATGCGATATCGCATTTTAAGAAGCATTAGAACCCTATTGCTACGATACGTAGACATCTGCAAACGCTACATCCTAGCATGTAAGTGTCGCATTTACTTTCTTTTGAAGTGAGTACGAGGTATACATATCACACCATAATGAATATTATATCTTATCATGAAACATAGCAGTGAGATGCGATATCGCGTTTTAAGAAGCATTAGAACTCTATTGCTACGATACGTAGACATCTGCAAAGGCTATTCCCTAGCATGGAAGGGTCGCATTTACTTTCTTTTGAAGTGAGTACGAGGTACACATATCACTCCATAATGAATATTATAACTTATCATGAAACATAGCAGTGAGATGCAATATCGCGTTTTAAGAAGCATTAGAACTCTACTGCTACGATACGTAGACATCTGCAAACGCTATTTCCTAGCATGGAAGTGTCGCATTTACATTCATTTGAAGTGAATTCGAGGTATACATGACGCTTCGCAATGAATATTACACCTTATCATGAAACATAGAAGAGAGATGCGATATCGCGTTTTAGGAAGCATTGGAACTCTATTGCTGCGATACGTAGACATCTGCAAACGCTATTTCCTAGCATGGAAGTGTCGCATTTACATTCTTTTGAAGTGAATACGAGATATGCATGACACTTCGCAATGAATATTATATCTTATCATGAAACATAGCAGTGAGATGCGATATCGCGTTTTAAGAAGCATTAGAACTCTATTGCTACGATACGTAGACATCTGCAAACGCTATTTCCTAGCAAGGAAATTTCGCACATACATTCCACTGAAGTGAATACGAGGTATACATAACATTACACAATGAATATTATATCTTATTACGGAACATAGAAATGAAATGCGGCATCACGTTTTAAGACGCATTAGAACTCTATTGCTACGATACGTAGACATCTGCAAAGGCTATTTCCTAGCATGGAAGGGTCGCATTTACATTCTTTTGAAGTGAGTACGAGGTATACATAACACTCCATAATGAATATTATATCTTATCATGAAACATAGCAGTGAGATGCGATATCGCGTTTTAAGAAGCATTAGAACTCTATTGCTACGATACGTAGACATCTGCAAACGCTATTTCCTAGCATTGAAGTGCACATTTACATTCATTTGAAGTGAGTACGAGGTATACATAACACTCCATAATGAATATTATATCTTATCATGAAACATAGCAGTGAGATGCGATATCGCGTATTAGGAAGCATTAGGACTCTATTGCTGCGATACGTAGACATCTGCAAACGCTATTACCTAGCATGGAAGTGTCGCATTTACATTCTTTTGAAGTGAATACGAGATATACATGACACTTCGCAATGAATACTATATCTTATCATGAAACATAGGAAAGAGGTGCTATATCGCGTTTTGAGAAGCATTAGAACTCTATTGCTATTATACGTAGACATCTGCAAACTCTATTTCCTAGCAAGGAAATTTCGCACTTACATTCCACTGAAGTGAATACGAGGTATACATAAGATTACACAATGAATATTATATCTTATTACGAAACATAGAAATGAAATACGACATCTCGTTTTAAGAAGCATTAGTGCTCTATTGCTGTGATACGTAGACATCTGCAAACGCTATTTCCTAGCATGGAAGTGTCTTATTTACGTTCTTTTGAAGTGAATACGAGGTATACATGACACTTCGCAATGAATATTATATCTTCTCATGAAACATAGCAGTGAGATGCGATATCGCGTTTTAAGAAGCATTAGAACTCTATTGCTACGATACGTAGACATCTGCAAACGCTATATCCTAGCAAGAAAAGTTCGCATTTACATTCCACTGAAGTGAATACGAGGTATACATAATATTACACAATGAATATTATATCTTATTACGGAACATAGAAATGAAATACGACATCTCGTTTTAAGAAGCATTAGTACTCTATTGCTGTGATACGTAGACATCTGCAAACGCTATTTCCTAGCATGGAAGTGTGGCATTTACATTCATTTGAAGTGAATACGAGGTATACATGACACTTCGTAGTAAATATTATATCTTATCATGAAACATAGATGTGAGGTGCGATATCGCGTTCTAAGAAGCATTAGAACTCTATTGCTACGATACGTAGACATCTGCAAACGCTATTTCCTAGCATGGAAGTGTCTTATTCACGTTCATTTGAAGTGAATACGAGGTATACATGACACTTCGCAATGAATATTATATCTTCTCATGAAACATAGCAGTGAGATGCGATATCGCGTTTTAAGAATCATTAGAACTCTATTGCTACGATACGTAGACATCTGCAAACGTTATTTCCTAGCATGGAAGTGTCGCATTTACATTCATTTGAAGTGAATTCGAGGTATACATGACGCTTCGCAATGAATATTACACCTTATCATGAAACATATAAGAGAGATGCGATATCGCGTTTTAGGAAGCATTGGAACTCTATTGCTGCGATACGTAGACATCTGCAAACGCTATTTCCTAGCATGGAAGTGTCGCATTTATATTCTTTTGATGTGAATACGAAATATACATGACACTTCGCAATGAATATTATATCTTATCAAGAAACATAGGAATGAGGTGCTATATCGAGTTTTGAGAAGCATTAGAACTCTATTGCCTATATACGTAGACATCTGCAAACTCTATTTCCTAGCAAGGAAATTTCGCACTTACATTCCACTGAAGTGAATACGAGGTATACATAACATTACACAATGAATATTATACCTTATTAGGAAACATAGAAATGAAATACGACATCTCGTTTTAAGAAGCATTAGTACTCTATTGCTGTGATACGTAGGCTTCTGCAAACAATATTTCCTAGCAAGGAAGTGTCGCATTTACATTCTTGTGAAGTGAAATCGCGGTATACATGACACTTCGCAATGAATATTATATCTTATCATGAAACATAGAAGTGTGATGCGATATCGCATTTTAAGAAGCATTAGAACCCTATTGCTACGATACGTAGACATCTGCAAACGCTACTTCCTAGCATGTAAGTGTCGCATTTACTTTCTTTTGAAGTGAGTACGAGGTATACATATCACTCCATAATGAATATTATATCTTATCATGAAACATAGCAGTGAGATGCGATATCGCGTTTTAAGAAGCATTAGAACTCTATTGCTACGATACGTAGACTTCTGCAAAGGCTATTCCCTAGCATGTAAGGGTCGCATTTACTTTCTTTTGAAGTGAGTACGAGGTATACATATCACTCCATAATGAATATTATAACTTATCATGAAACATAGCAGTGAGATACGATATCGCGTTTTAAGAAGCATTAGAAATCTATTGCTACGATACGTAGACATCTGCAAACGCTATTTCCTAGCATGGAAGTGTCGCATTTACATTCTTTTGAAGTGAATACGAGGTATACATGACACTTCGCAATGAATATTATATCTTAACATGAAACATAGGAATGAGGTGCTATATCGCGTTTTGAGAAGCATTAGAACTCTATTGCTATTATACGTAGACATCTGCAAACTCTATTTCCTAACAAGGAAATTTCGCACTTACATGCCACTGAAGTGTATACGAGGTATACATAACATTACACAATGAATATTATATCTTATTACGAAACATAGAAGTGAAATACGACATCTCGTTTTAAGAAGCATTAGTACTCCATTGCTGTGATACGTAGACATCTGCAAACGCTATTTCCTAGCAAGCAATAGTCGCATTTACATTCTTTTGGAGTGAATACGAGGTATACATCACATTTCGCAATGAATATTATATCTTATCATCAAACATAGAAATGAGATGCGATATCGCGTTTTAAGAGGCGTTAGAACTCTATTGCTACGATACATAGACCACTGCAAACGCTATTTCCTAGAAAGGAAGTGTCGCATTTACATTCTTTTGAAGTGAAGAGGAGGTGTACATGACACTTCGCAATGAATATTATACCCTATCATGAAACATAGAACTGAGATACGAAATCGCGTTTTAAGAACCACTGGAGCTATAATGCTACGATTCGTAGACAACTGGAAACGCATTTCCTAGCAAGGGTGTGTGGCAGTAACATTCTTTGGAACTGTTGACGAGGTATACCTGCCACTCCGCAATGCATATTACATCTTATCATGAAACATAGAACTGAGATGCGATATCCCGTTTTAATAATCATTAGGACTCTATTGCTGCGATACGTAGACATCTGCAAACGCTATTTCCTAGCATGGAAGTGTCGCATTTACATTCTTTTGAAGTGAATACGAGATATACATGACACTTCGCAATGAATATTATATCTTATCATGAAACATAGCAGTGAGATGCGATATCGCGTTTTAAGAAGCATTAGAACTCTATTGCTACGATACGTAGACATCTGCAAACGCTACTTCCTAGCATGGAAGTGTCGCATTTACTTTCTTTTGAAGTGAGTACGAGGTATACATATCACTCCATAATGAATATTATATCTTATCATGAAACATAGCAGTGAGATGCGATATCGCGTTTTAAGAAGCATTAGAACTCTATTGCTACGATACGTAGACATCTGCAAACGCTATATCCTAGCAAGAAAAGTTCGCACTTACATTCCACTGAAGTGAATACGAGGTATACATAATATTACACAATGAATATTATATCTTATTACGGAACATAGAAATGAAATACGACATCTCGTTTTAAGAAGCACTAGTACTCTATTGCTGTGATACGTAGACATCTGCAAACGCTATTTCCTAGCATGGAAGTGTGGCATTTACATTCATTTGAAGTGAATACGAGGTATACATGACACTTCGTAGTGAATATTATATCTTATCATGAAACATAGAAGTGAGGTGCGATATCGCGTTCTAAGAAGCATTAGAACTCTATTGCTACGATACGTAGACATCTGCAAACGCTATTTCCTAGCATGGAAGTGTCTTATTTACGTTCATTTGAAGTGAATACGAGGTATACATGACACTTCGCAATGAATATTATATCTTCTCATGAAACATAGCAGTGAGATGCGATATCGCGTTTTAAGAATCATTAGAACTCTATTGCTACGATACGTAGACATCTGCAAACGTTATTTCCTAGCATGGAAGTGTCGCATTTACATTCATTTGAAGTGAATTCGAGGTATACATGACGCTTCGCAATGAATATTACACCTTATCATGAAACATATAAGAGAGATGCGATATCGCGTTTTAGGAAGCATTGGAACTCTATTGCTGCGATACGTAGACATCTGCAAACGCTATTTCCTAGCATGGAAGTGTCGCATTTATATTCTTTTGATGTGAGTACGAAATATACATGACACTTCGCAATGAATATTATATCTTATCAAGAAACATAGGAATGAGGTGCTATATCGAGTTTTGAGAAGCATTAGAACTCTATTGCCTATATACGTAGACATCTGCAAACTCTATTTCCTAGCAAGGAAATTTCGCACTTACATTCCACTGAAGTGAATACGAGGTATACATAACATTACACAATGAATATTATTCCTTATTAGGAAACATAGAAATGAAATACGACATCTCGTTTTAAGAAGCATTAGTACTCTATTGCTGTGATACGTAGGCTTCTGCAAACAATATTTCCTAGCAAGGAAGTGTCGCATTTACATTCTTGTGAAGTGAAATCGCGGTATACATGACACTTCGCAATGAATATTATATCTTATCATGAAACATAGAAGCGTGATGCGATATCGCATTTTAAGAAGCATTAGAACCCTATTGCTACGATACGTAGACATCTGCAAACGCTACTTCCTAGGATGTAAGTGTCGCATTTACTTTCTTTTGAAGTGAGTACGAGGTATACATATCACTCCATAATGAATATTATATCTTATCATGAAACATAGCAGTGAGATGCGATATCGCGTTTTAAGAAGCATTAGAACTCTATTGCTACGATACGTAGACATCTGCAAAGGCTATTCCCTAGCATGGAAGGGTCGCATTTACTTTCTTTTGAAGTGAGTACGAGGTATACATATCACTCCATAATGAATATTATAACTTATCATGAAACATAGCAGTGAGATACGATATCGCGTTTTAAGAAGCATTAGAAATCTATTGCTACGATACGTAGACATCTGCAAACGCTATTTCCTAGCATGGAAGTGTCGCGTTTACATTCATTTGAAGTGAATACGAGGTATACATGACACTTCGCTATGAATATTATACCTTATCATGAATCACAGAAGAGTGATGCGATATCGCGTTTTAGGAAGCATTGGATCTCTATTGCTGCTATAAGTAGACATCTGCAAACGCTATTTCCTAGCATGGAAGTGTCGCATTTGCATTCTTTTGAAGTGAATACGAGATATGCATGACACTTCGCAATGAATATTATATCTTATCATGAAACATAGCAGTGAGATGCGATATCGCGTTTTAAGAAGCATTAGAACTCTATTGCTACGATACGTAGACATCTGCAAAAGCTATTTCCTAGCATTGAAGTGTCACATTTACATTCATTTGAAGTGAGTACGAGGTATACATAACACTTCATAATGAATATTATATCTTATCATGAAACATAGCAGTGAGATGCGATATGGCGTTTTAAGAAGCATTAGAACTCTATTGCTACGATACGTAGACATCTGCAAACGCTACTTCCTAGCATGGAAGTGTCGCATTTACTTTCTTTTGAAGTGAGTACGAGGTATACATATCACTCCATAATGAATATTATATCTTATCATGAAACATAGCAGTGAGATGCGATATCGCGTTTTAAGAAGCATTAGAACTCTATAGCTACGATACGTAGACATCTGCAAACGCTATTTCCTAGCATGGAAGTGTCGCATTTACATTCATTTGAAGTGAATACGAGGTATACATGACACTTCGCTATGAATATTATACCTTATCATGAATCATAGAAGAGTGATGCGATATCGCGTTTTAGGAAGCATTGGATCTCTATTGCTGCGATACGTAGACATCTGCAAACGCTATTTCCTAGCATGGAAGTGTCGCATTTACATTCTTTTGAAGTGAATACGAGGTATACATGACACTTCGCAATGAATATTATATCTTAACATGAAACATAGGAATGAGGTGCTATATCGCGTTTTGAGAAGCATTAGAACTCTATTGCTATTATACGTAGACATCTGCAAACTCTATTTCCTAGCAAGGAAATTTCGCACTTACATGCCACTGAAGTGTATACGAGGTATACATAACATTACACAATGAATATTATATCTTATTACGAAACATAGAAGTGAAATACGACATCTCGTTTTAAGAAGCATTAGTACTCCATTGCTGTGATACGTAGACATCTGCAAACGCTATTTCCTAGCAAGCAATAGTCGCATTTACATTCTTTTGGAGTGAATACGAGGTATACATCACATTTCGCAATGAATATTATATCTTATCATCAAACATAGAAATGAGATGCGATATCGCGTTTTAAGAGGCGTTAGAACTCTATTGCTACGATACATAGACCACTGCAAACGCTATTTCCTAGAAAGGAAGTGTCGCATTTACATTCTTTTGAAGTGAAGAGGAGGTGTACATGACACTTCGCAATGAATATTATACCCTATCATGAAACATAGAACTGAGATGCGAAATCGCGTTTTAAGAACCACTGGAGCTATAATGCTACGATTCGTAGACAACTGGAAACGCATTTCCTAGCAAGGGTGTGTGGCAGTAACATTCTTTGGAACTGTTGACGAGGTATACCTGCCACTCCGCAATGCATATTACATCTTATCATGAAACATAGAACTGAGATGCGATATCCCGTTTTAAGAATCATTAGGACTCTATTGCTGCGATACGTAGACATCTGCAAACGCTATTTCCTAGCATGGAAGTGTCGCATTTACATTCTTTTGAAGTGAATACGAGATATACATGACACTTCGCAATGAATATTATATCTTATCATGAAACATAGCAGTGAGATGCGATATCGCGTTTTAAGAAGCATTAGAACTCTATTGCTACGATACGTAGACATCTGCAAACGCTACTTCCTAGCATGGAAGTGTCGCATTTACTTTCTTTTGAAGTGAGTACGAGGTATACATATCACTCCATAATGAATATTATATCTTATCATGAAACATAGCAGTGAGATGCGATATCGCGTTTTAAGAAGCATTAGAACTCTATTGCTACGATACGTAGACATCTGCAAAGGCTATTCCCTAGCATGGAAGGGTCGCATTTACTTTCTTTTGAAGTGAGTACGAGGTATACATATCACTCCATAATGAATATTATAACTTATCATGAAACATAGCAGTGAGATGCGATATCGCGTTTTAAGAAGCATTAGAACTCTATTGCTACGATACGTAGACATCTGCAAACGCTATTTCCTAGCATGGAAGTGTCGCATTTACATTCATTTGAAGTGAATACGAGGTATACATGACACTTCGCTATGAATATTATACCTTATCATGAATCATAGAAGAGTGATGCGATATCGCGTTTTAGGAAGCATTGGATCTCTATTGCTGCGATACGTAGACATCTGCAAACGCTATTTCCTAGCATGGAAGTGTCGCATTTACATTCTTTTGAAGTGAATACGAGGTATACATGACACTTCGCAATGAATATTATATCTTAACATGAAACATAGGAATGAGGTGCTATATCGCGTTTTGAGAAGCATTAGAACTCTATTGCTATTATACGTAGACATCTGCAAACTCTATTTCCTAGCAAGGAAATTTCGCACTTACATGCCACTGAAGTGTATACGAGGTATACATAACATTACACAATAAATATTATATCTTATTACGAAACATAGAAGTGAAATACGACATCTCGTTTTAAGAAGCATTAGTACTCCATTGCTGTGATACGTAGACATCTGCAAAAAATATTTCCTAGCAAGGAAGTGTCGCATTTACATTCTTTTGAAGTGAATACGAGGTATACATGGCACTTCGCAATGAATATTATACTTTATCATGAAACATATAAGAGAGGTGCGATATCGCGTTTTAGGAAGCATTAAAACTCTATTGCTGCGATACGTAGACATCTGCAAAGGCTATTTCCTAGCATGGAAGGGTCGCATTTACATTCTTTTGAAGTGAGTACTAGGTATACATAACACTCCATAATGAATATTATATCTTATCATGAAACATAGCAGTGTGATGCGATATCGCGTTTTAAGAAGCATTAGAACTCTATTGCTACGATACGTAGACATCTGCAAACGCTATTTCCTAGCATTGAAGTGTCACATTTACATTCATATGAAGTGAGTACGAGGTATACATAACACTCCATAATGAATATTATATCTTATCATGAAACATAGCAGTGAGATGCGATATCGCGTTTTAGGAAGCATTAGGACTCTATTGCTGCGATACGTAGACATCTGCAAACGCTATTTCCTAGCATGGAAGTGTCGCATTTACATTCTTTTGAAGTGAATACGAGATATACATGACACTTCGCAATGAATATTATATCTTATCATGAAACATAGGAAAGAGTTGCTATATCGCGTTTTGAGAAGCATTAGAACTCTATTGCTATTATACGTAGACATCTGCAAACTCTATTTCCTAGCAAGGAAATTTCGCACTTACATTCCACTGAAGTGAATACGAGGTATACATAAGATTACACAATGAATATTATATCTTATTACGAAACATAGAAATGAAATACGACATCTCGTTTTAAGAAGCATTAGTGCTCTACTGCTGTGATACGTAGACATCTGCAAAAGCTATTTCCTAGCATGGAAGTGTCTTATTTACGTTCTTTTGAAGTGAATACGAGGTATACATGACACTTCGCAATGAATATTATATCTTCTCATGAAACATAGCAGTGAGATGCGATGTCGCGTTTTGAGAAGCATTAGAACTCTATTGCTATTATACGTAGACATCTGCAAACTCTATTTCCTAGCAAGGAAATTTCGCACTTACATGCCACTGAAGTGTATACGAGGTATACATAACATTACACAATGAATATTATATCTTATTACGAAACATAGAAGTGAAATACGACATCTCGTTTTAAGAAGCATTAGTACTCCATTGCTGTGATACGTAGACATCTGCAAACAATATTTCCTAGCAAGGAAGTGTCGCATTTACATTCTTTTGAAGTGAATACGAGGTATACATGGCACTTCGCAATGAATATTATACCTTATCATGAAACATAGAAGAGAGGTGCGATATCGCGTTTTCGGAAGCATTAAAACTCTATTGCTGCGATACGTAGACATCTGCAAAGGCTATTTCCTAGCATGGAAGGGTACGCATTTACATTCTTTTGAAGTGAGTACGAGGTATACATAACACTCCATAATGAATATTATATCTTATCATGAAACATAGCAGTGAGATGCGATATCGCGTTTTAGGAAGCATTAGGACTCTATTGCTGCGATACGTAGACATCTGCAAACGCTATTTCCTAGCATGGAAGTGTCGCATTTACATTCTTTTGAAGTGAATACGAGATATACATGACACTTCGCAATGAATATTATATCTTATCATGAAACATAGGAAAGAGTAGCTATATCGCGTTTTGAGAAGCATTAGAACTCTATTGCTATTATACGTAGACATCTGCAAACTCTATTTCCTAGCAAGGAAATTTCGCACTTACATTCCACTGAAGTGAATACGAGGTATACATAACATTACACAATGAATATTATATCTTATTAAGAAACATAGAAGTGAAATACGACATCTCGTTTTAAGAAGCATTAGTACTCCATTGCTGTGATACGTAGACATCTGCAAAAAATATTTCCTAGCAAGGAAGTGTCGCATTTACATTCTTTTGAAGTGAATACGAGATATACATGACACGTCGCAATGAATATTATATCTTATCATGAAACATAGCAGTGAGATGCGATATCGCGTTTTAGGAAGCATTAAAACTCTATTGCTGCGATACGTAGACATCTGCAAACGCTATTTCCTAGCATGGAAGTGTCGCATTTACATTCCTTTGAAGTGAATACGAGATATGCATGACATTACACAATGAATATTATATCTTATCATGAAACATAGCAGTGAGATGCGAAATCGCGTTTTAAGAAGCATTAGAACTCTATTGCTACGATACGTAGACATCTGCAAAGGCTATTCCCTAGCATGGAAGGGTCGCATTTACTTTCTTTTGAAGTGAGTACGAGGTATACATATCACTCCATAATGAATATTATAACTTATCATGAAACATAGCAGTGAGATGCGATATCGCGTTTTAAGAAGCATTAGAATTCTATTGCTACGATACGTAGACATCTGCAAACGCTATTTCCTAGCAAGGAAGTGTCGCATTTACATTCTTGTGAAGTGAAATCGCGGTATACATGACACTTCGCAATGAATATTATATCTTATCATGAAACATAGAAGTGTGATGCGATATCGCATTTTAAGAAGCATTAGAACCCTATTGCTACGATACGTAGACATCTGCAAACGCTATTTCCTAGCATGGAAGTGCCTTATTTACGTTCATTTGAAGTGAATACGAGGTATACATGACACTTCGCAATGAATATTATATCTTCTCATGAAACATAGCAGTGAAATGCGATATCGCGTTTTAAGAATCATTAGAACTCTATTGCTACGTTACGTAGACATCTGCAAACGCTATTTCCTAGCATGGAAGTGTCGCATTTACATTCATTTGAAGTGAATTCGAGGTATACATGACGCTTCGCAATGAATATTACACCTTATCATGAAACATAGAAGAGAGATGCGATATCGCGTTTTAGGAAGCATTGGAACTCTATTGCTGCGATACGTAGACATCTGCAAACGCTATTTCCTAGCATGGAAGTGTCGCATTTACATTCTTTTGATGTGAATACGAGATATACATGACACTTCGCAATGAATATTATATCTTATCATGAAACATAGGAATGAGGTGCTATATCGAGTTTTGAGAAGCATTAGAACTCTATTGCCTATATACGTAGACATCTGCAAACTCTATTTCCTAGCAAGGAAATTTCGCACTTACATTCCACTGAAGTGAATACGAGGTATACATAACATTACACAATGAATATTATACCTTATTAAGAAACATAGAAATGAAATACGACATCTCGTTTTAAGAAGCATTAGTACTCTATTGCTGTGATACGTAGACATCTGCAAACAATATTTCCTAGCAAGGAAGTGTCGCATTTACATTCTTGTGAAGTGAAATCGCGGTATACATGACACTTCGCAATGAATGTTATATCTTATCATGAAACATAGAAGTGTGATGCGATATCGCATTTTAAGAAGCATTAGAACCCTATTGCTACGATACGTAGACATCTGCAAACGCTATTTCCTAGCATGGAAGTGCCTTATTTACGTTCATTTGAAGTGAATACGAGGTATACATGACACTTCGCAATGAATATTATATCTTCTCATGAAACATAGCAGTGAGATGCGATATCGCGTTTTAAGAATCATTAGAACTCTATTGCTACGTTACGTAGACATCTGCAAACGCTATTTCCTAGCATGGAAGTGTCGCATTTACATTCTTTTGATGTGAATACGAGATATACATGACACTTCGCAATGAATATTGTATCTTCTCATGAAACATAGCAGTGAGATGCGATATCGCGTTTTAAGAAGCATTAGAACTCTATTGCTACGATACGTAGACATCTGCAAACGCTATTTCCTAGCATGGAAGTGTCGCATTTACATTCGTTTGAAGTGAATACGAGATATACATGACACTTCGCAATGAGTATTATATCTTATCATGAATCATAGGAATGGGGTGCTATATCGCGTTTTGAGAAGCATTGGAACTCTATTGCTACGATACGTAGACATCTGCAAACGCTATTTCCTAGCATGGAAGTGTCGCATTTACATTCTTTTGAAGCGAATACGAGGTATACATGACACTTCGCAATGAATATTATATCTTATCATGAAACATAGGAATGAGGTGCTATATCGCGTTTTGAGAAGCGTTAGAGCTCTATTGCTACGATACATAGACATCTGCAAACGCTATTTCCTAGCATGGAAGTGTCTTATGTACGTTCTTTTGAAGTGAATACGAGGTATACATGACACATCGCAATGAATATTATATCTTATCATGAAACATAGAAGTGAGATGCGAAATCGCGTTCTAAGAAGCACTAGAGCTCTATTGCTGCGATACGTAGACATCTGCAAACGCTATTTCCTAGCATGGAAGTGTCGCATTTACATTCTTTTGAAGTGAATACGAGGTATACATTACACTTCGCAATGAGTATTATATCTTATCATGAAACATAGGAATGAGGTGCTATATCGCGTTTTGAGAAGCATTAGTACTCTATTGCTACAATACTTAGACATCTGCAAACGCTATTTCCTAGCATGGAAGTGTCGCATTTACATTCGTTTGAAGTGAATACGAGATATACATGACACTTCGCAATGAATATTATACCTTATCATGAAACATAGAAGAGTGATGCGATATCGCGTTTAGGAAGCGTGGGATCTCTATTGCTGCGATACGTAGACATCTGCAAACGCTATTTCCTAGCATGGAAGTGTCGCATTTACATTCTTTTGAAGTGAATACGAGGTATACATGACACTTCGCAATGAATATTATATCTTATCGTGAAACAAAGGAATGAGGTGCTATATCGCGTTTTGAGAAGCATTAGAACTCTATTGCTACGATACGTAGACATCTGCAAACGCTATTTCCTAGCATGGAAGTGTCGCATTAACATTCATTTGAAGTGAATACGAGGTATACATGACACCTTGTAATGAATATTATACCTTATCATGAAACATAGAGGAGTGATGCAATATCGCGTTTTAGGAAGCATTAGAACTCTATTGCTGCGATACGTAGACATCTGCAAACGCTATTTCCTAGCATGGAAGTGTCGCATTTACATTCTTTTGAAGTGAATACGAGGTATACATGACACTTCGCAATGAATATTATACCTTATCGTGAAACATAGAAGAGAGATGCGATATCGCGTTTTAGGAAGCATTGGAACTCTATTGCTGCGATACGTAGACATCTGCAAACGCTATTTCCTAGCATGGAAGTGTCGCATTTACATTCTTTTGAAGTGAATACGAGGTATACATGACACTTCGCAATGAGTATTATATCTTATCATGAAACATAGGAATGAGGTGCTATATCGCGTTTTGGGAAGCATTAGAACTCTATTTTGCTACGATACGTAGACATCTGCAAACGCTATTTCCTAGCATGGAAGTGTCTTATGTACGTTCTTTTGAAGTGAATACGAGCCATACATGACACTTCGCAATGAATATTATATCTTATCATGAAACATAGAAGTGAGATGCGATATCGCGTTCTAACAAGCACTAGAACTCTATTGCTACGATACGTAGACATCTGCATACTCTATTTCCTAGGATGGAAGGGTCGCATTTACATTCTTTTGAAGTGAGTACGAGGTATACATAACACTCCATAATGAATATTATATCTTCTCATGAAACATAGCAGTGAGATGCGATATCGCGTTTTAAGAAGCATTAGAACTCTATTGCTGCGATACGTAGACATCTGCAAACGCTATTTCCTAGCATGGAAGTGTCGCATTTACATTCTTTTGATGTGAATACGAGGTAAACATGACACTTCGCAATGAATATTATATCTGATCATGAAACATAGAAATGAGATGCGACATCTCGTTTTAAGAAGCATTAGAACTCTATTGCTACGATACGTAGACATCTGCAAACGCTATTTCCTAGGATGGGAGGGTTGCATTTACATTCTTTTGAAGTGAGTACGAGGTATACATAACACTCCATAATGAATATTATATCTTCTCATGAAACATAGCAGTGAGATGCGATATCGCGTTTTAAGAAGCATTAGAATTCTATTGCTACGATACGTAGACATTTGCAAAGGCTATTCCCTAGCATCGAAGGGTCGCACTTACATTCTTTTGAAGCGGGTACGAGGTATACATATCACTCCATAATGAATATTATATCTTATCATGAAACATAGCAGTGAGATGCGATATCGCGTTTTAAGAAGCATTAGAACTCTATTGCTACGATACGCAGACATCTGCAAACGCTATTTCCTAGCATGGAAGTGTCGCATTTACATTCATTTGTAGTGAATACGAGGTATACATGACACTTCGAAATGAATATTATACCTTATCATGAAACATAGAAGAGTGATGCGATATCGCGTTTTAGGAAGCATTGGATCTCTATTGCTGCGATACGTAGACATCTGCAAACGCTATTTCCTAGCATGGAAGTGTCGCATTTACATTCTTTTGATGTGAATACGAGATATACATGACACTTCGCAATGAATATTATATCTTCTCATGAAACATAGCAGTGAGATGCGATATCGCGTTTTAAGAAGCATTAGAACTCTATTGCTACGATACGTAGACATCTGCAAACGCTATTTCCTAGCATGGAAGTGTCGCATTTACATTCGTTTGAAGTGAATACGAGATATACATGACACTTCGCAATGAGTATTATATCTTATCATGAATCATAGGAATGGGGTGCTATATCGCGTTTTGAGAAGCATTAGAACTCTATTGCTACGATACGTAGACATCTGCAAACGCTATTTCCTAGCATGGAAGTGTCGCATTTACATTCTTTTGAAGCGAATACGAGGTATACATGACACTTCGCAATGAATATTATATCTTATCATGAAACATAGGAATGAGGTGCTATATCGCGTTTTGAGAAGCGTTAGAGCTCTATTGCTACGATACGTAGACATCTGCATACGCTATTTCCTAGCATGGAAGTGTCTTATGTACGTTCTTTTGAAGTGAATACGAGGTATACATGACACATCGCAATGAATATTATATCTTATCATGAAACATAGAAGTGACATGCGATATCGCGTTCTAAGAAGCGCTAGAACTCTATTGCTGCGATACGTAGACATCTGCAAACGCTATTTCCTAGCATGGAAGTGTCGCATTTACATTCTTTTGAAGTGAATACGAGGTATACATGACACTTCGCAATGAATATTATACCTTATCGTGAAACATAGAAGAGAAATGCGATATCGCGATTTAGGAAGCATTGGAACTCTATTGCTGCGATACGTAGACATCTGCAAACGCTATTTCCTAGCATGGAAGTGTCGCATTTACATTCTTTTGAAGTGAATACGAGGTGTACATGACACATCGCAATGAGTATTATATCTTATCATGAAACATAGGAATGGGGTGCTATATCGCGTTTTGAGAAGCATTAGAACCCTATTGCTACGATACGTAGACATCTGCAAACGCTATTTCCTAGCATGGAAGTGCCGCATTTACATTCTTTTGAAGCGAATGCGAGGTATACATGACACTTCGCAATGAATATTATATCTTATCATGAAACATAGGAATGTGATGCTATATCGCGTTTTGAGAAGCGTTAGAGCTCTATTGCTACGATACGTAGACATCTGCAAACGCTATTTCCTAGCATGGAAGTGCCTTATGTACGTTCTTTTGAAGTAAATACGAGGTATACATGACACTTCGCAATGAATATTATACCTTATCGTGAAACATAGAAGAGAAATGCGATATCGCGATTTAGGAAGCATTGGAACTCTATTGCTGCGATACGTAGACATCTGCATACGCTATTTCCTAGGATGGAAGGGTCGCATTATATTCTTTTGAAGTGAGTACGAGGTATACATGACACTCCATAATGAATATTACATCTTCTCATGAAACATAGCAGTGAGATGCGATATCGCGTTTTAAGAAGCATTAGAACTCTATTGCTACGACACGTAGACATCTGCAAACGCTATTTCCTACCATGGAAGTGTCGCATTTACATTCTTTTGAAGTGAATACGAGGTATACATGACACTTCGCAATGAATATTATACCTTATCGTGAAACATAGAAGAGAGATGCGATATCGCGTTTTAGGAAGCATTGGAACTCTATTGCTGCGATACGTAGACATCTGCAAACGCTATTTCCTAGCATGGAAGTGTCGCATTTACATTCTTTTGAAGTGAATACGTGGTATACATTACACTTCGCAATGAGTATTACATCTTATCATGAAACATTGGAATGAGGTGCTATATCGCGTTTTGAGAAGCATTAGAACTCTATTGCTACAATACGTAGACATCTGCAAACGCTATTTCCTAGCATGGAAGTGTCGCATTTTCATTCGTTTGAAGTGAATACGAGATATACATGACACTTCGCAATGAATATTATACCTTATCATGAAACACAGAAGAGTGATGCGATATCGCGTTTAGGAAGCATTGGATCTCTATTGCTGCGATACGTAGACATCTGCAAACGCTATTTCCTAGCATGGAAGTGTCGCATTTACATTCTTTTGAAGTGAATACGAGGTATACATGACACTTCGCAATGAATATAATACCTTATCGTGAAACATAAAAGAGAGATGCCATATCGCGTTTTAGGAAGCATTGAAACTCTATTGCTGCGATACGTAGACATCTGCAAACGCTATTTCCTATCATGGAAGTGTCTTATTTACGTTCTTTTGAAGTGAATACGAGGTATACATGACACTTCGCAATGAATATTATATCTTATCATGAAACATAGAATTGAGATGCGATATCGCGTTCTAAGAAGCACTAGAACTCTATTGCTACGATACGTAGACATCTGAAAACGCTATTTCCTAGGATGGAAGGGTCGCATTTACATTCTTTTGAAGTGAGTACGAGGTATACATAACACTCCATAATGAATATTATATCTTATCATGAAACATATATGTGTGATGCGATATCGCGTTTTAGGAAGCATTGGATCTCTATTGCTGCGATACGTAGACATCTGCAAACGCTATTTCCTACCATGGAAGTGTCGCATTTACATTCTTTTGAAGTGAATACGAGGTATACATGACAATTCGCAATGAATATTATATCTTATCATGAATCATGGGAATGAGGTGCTATATCGCGTTTTGAGAAGCATTAGAACTCTATGGCTACGATACGTAGACATCTGCAAACGCTATTTCCTAGCATGGAAGTGTCGCATTTACATTCATTTGAAGTGAATACGAGGTATACATGACACCTCGTAATGAATATTATACCTTATCATGAAACATAGAAGAGTGATGCGATATCGCGTTTTAGGAAGCATTGGAACTCTATTGCTGCGATACGTAGACATCTGCAAACGCTATTTCCTGGCATGGAAGTGTCGCATTTACATTCTTTTGAAGTGAATACGAGGTATACATGACACTTCGCAATGAATATTATACCTTATCGTGAAACATAGAAGAGAGATGCGATATCGCGTTTTAGGAAGCATTGGAACTCTATTGCTGCGATACGTAGACATCTGCAAACGCTATTTCCTAGCATGGAAGTGTCGCATTTACATTCTTTTGAAGTGAATACGAGGCATAAATGACACTTCGCAATGAGTATTATATCTTATCATGAAACATAGGAATGGGGTGCTATATCGCGTTTTGAGAAGCATTAGAACTCTATTGCTACGATACGTAGACATCTGCAAGCGCTATTTCCTAGCATGGAAGTGTCGCATTTACATTCTTTTGAAGCGAATACGAGGTATACATGACACCTCGTAATGAATATTATACCTTATCATGAAACATAGAAGAGTGATGCGATATCGCGTTTTAGGAAGCATTGGAACTCTATTGCTGCGATACGTAGACATCTGCAAACGCTATTTCCTGGCATGGAAGTGTCGCATTTACATTCTTTTGAAGTGAATACGAGGTATACATGACACTTCGCAATGAATATTATACCTTATCGTGAATCATAGAAGAGAGATGCGATATCGCGTTTTAGGAAGCATTGGAACTCTATTGCTGCGATACGTAGACATCTGCAAACGCTATTTCCTAGCATGGAAGTGTCGCATTTACATTCTTTTGAAGTAAATACGAGGCATACATGACACTTCGCAATGAGTATTATATCTTATCATGAAACATAGGAATGAGGTGCTATATCGCGTTTTGAGAAGCGTTAGAGCTCTATTGCTACGTTACGTAGACATCTGCAAACGCTATTTCCTAGCATGGAAGTGTCTTATGTACGTTCTTTTGAAGTGAATACGAGGTATACATGACACTTCGCACTGAATATTATATCTTATCATGAAACATAGATGTGAGATGCGATATCGCGTTCTAAGAAGCACTAGAACTCTATTGCTACGATACGTAGACATCTGCATACGCTATTTCCTAGGATGGAAGGGTCGCATTTACATTCTTTTGAAGTGAGTACGAGGTATACATAACACTCCATAATGAATATTATATCGTCTCATGAAACATAGCAGTGAGATGCGATATCGCGTTTTAAGAAGCATTAGAACTCTATTGCTACGACACGTAGACATCTACAAACGCTATTTCCTGGCATGGAAGTGTCGCATTTACATTCTTTTGAAGTGAATACGAGGTATACATGACACTTCGCAATGAATATTATACCTTATCGTGAAACATAGAAGAGAGATGCGATATCGCGTTTTAGGAAGCATTGGAACTCTATTGCTGCGATACGTAGACATCTGCAAACGCTATTTCCTAGCATGGAAGTGTCGCATTTACATTCTTTTGAAGTGAATACGAGGCATAAATGACACTTCGCAATGAGTATTATATCTTATCATGAAACATAGGAATGGGGTGCTATATCGCGTTTTGAGAAGCATTAGAACTCTATTGCTACGATACGTAGACATCTGCAAGCGCTATTTCCTAGCATGGAAGTGTCGCATTTACATTCTTTTGAAGCGAATACGAGGTATACATGACACCTCGTAATGAATATTATACCTTATCATGAAACATAGAAGAGTGATGCGATATCGCGTTTTAGGAAGCATTGGAACTCTATTGCTGCGATACGTAGACATCTGCAAACGCTATTTCCTGGCATGGAAGTGTCGCATTTACATTCTTTTGAAGTGAATACGAGGTATACATGACACTTCGCAATGAATATTATACCTTATCGTGAATCATAGAAGAGAGATGCGATATCGCGTTTTAGGAAGCATTGGAACTCTATTGCTGCGATACGTAGACATCTGCAAACGCTATTTCCTAGCATGGAAGTGTCGCATTTACATTCTTTTGAAGTAAATACGAGGCATACATGACACTTCGCAATGAGTATTATATCTTATCATGAAACATAGGAATGAGGTGCTATATCGCGTTTTGAGAAGCGTTAGAGCTCTATTGCTACGTTACGTAGACATCTGCAAACGCTATTTCCTAGCATGGAAGTGTCTTATGTACGTTCTTTTGAAGTGAATACGAGGTATACATGACACTTCGCACTGAATATTATATCTTATCATGAAACATAGATGTGAGATGCGATATCGCGTTCTAAGAAGCACTAGAACTCTATTGCTACGATACGTAGACATCTGCATACGCTATTTCCTAGGATGGAAGGGTCGCATTTACATTCTTTTGAAGTGAGTACGAGGTATACATAACACTCCATAATGAATATTATATCGTCTCATGAAACATAGCAGTGAGATGCGATATCGCGTTTTAAGAAGCATTAGAACTCTATTGCTACGACACGTAGACATCTGCAAACGCTATTTCCTAGCATGGAAGTGTCGCATTTACATTCTTTTGAAGTGAATACGAGGTATACATGACACTTCGCAATGAATATTATACCTTTTCGTGAAACATAGAAGAGAGATGCGATATCGCGTTTTAGGAAGCATTGGAACTCTATTGCTGCGATACGTAGATATCTGCAAACGCTATTTCCTAGCATGGAAGTGTCGCATTTACATTCTTTTGAAGTGAATACGGGGTATACATGACACTTCGCAATGAGTATTATATCTTATCATGAAACATAGGAATGGGGTGCTATATCGCGTTTTGAGAAGCATTAGAACTCTATTGCTACGATACGTAGACATCTGCAAAAGCTATTTCCTGGCATGGAAGTGTCGCATTTACATTCCTTTGAAGCGAATACGAGGTATACATGACACTTCGCAATGAATATTATAACTTATCATGAAACATAGGAATGAGGTGCTATATCGCGTTTTGAGAAGCGTTAGAGCTCTATTGCTGCGATACGTAGACATCTGCAAACGCTATTTCCTAGCATGGGAGTGTCGCATTTACATTCTTTTGAAGTGAATACGAGGTATACATGACAATTCGCAATGAATATTATATCTTATCATGAAACATGGGAATGAGGTGCTATGTCGCGTTTTGAGAAGCATTAGAACTCTATTGCTACGTTACGTAGACATCTGCAAACGCTATTTCCTAGCATGGAAGTGTCTTATGTACGTTCTTTTGAAGTGAATACGAGGTATACATGACACTTCGCAATGAATATTATATCTTATCATGAAACATAGAAGTGAGATGCGATATCGCGTTCTAAGAAGCACTAGAACTCTATTGCTACGATACGTAGACATCTGCATACGCTATTTCCTAGGATGGAAGGGTCGCATTTACATTCCTTTGAAGTGAGTACGAGGTATACATAACACTCCATAATGAATATTATATCTTCTCATGAAACATAGCAGTGAGATTCGATATCGCGTTCTAAGAAGCATTAGATCTCTATTGCTACGACACGTAGACATCTGCAAACGCTATTTCCTAGCATGGAAGTGTCGCATTTACATTCTTTTGAAGTGAATACGAGGTATACATGACACTTCGCAATGAATATTATACCTTATCGTGAATCATAGAAGAGAGATGCGATATCGCGTTTTAGGAAGCATTGGAACTCTATTGCTGCGATACGTAGACATCTGCAAACGCTATTTCCTAGCATGGAAGTGTCGCATTTACATTCTTTTGAAGTGAAAACGAGGTATACATGACACTTCGCAATGAGTATTATATCTTATCATGAAACATAGAAGTGAGATGCGATATCGCGTTCTAAGAAGCACTAGAACTCTATTGCTACGATACGTAGACATCTGCATACGCTATTTCCTAGCATGGAAGTGTCGCATTTACATTCTTTTGAAGTGAATACGAGGCATACATGACACTTCGCAATGAATATTATATCTTATCATGAAACATAGGAATGAGGTGCTATATCGCGTTTTGAGAAGCGTTAGAGCTCTATTGCTACGATACGTAGACATCTGCAAACGCTATTTCCTAGCATGGAAGTGCCTTATGTACGTTCTTTTGAAGTAAATACGAGGTATACATGACACTTCGCAATGAATATTATACCTTATCGTGAAACATAGAAGAGAAATGCGATATCGCGATTTAGGAAGCATTGGAACTCTATTGCTGCGATACGTAGACATCTGCATACGCTATTTCCTAGGATAGAAGGGTCGCATTATATTCTTTTGAAGTGAGTACGAGGTATACATGACACTCCATAATGAATATTACATCTTCTCATGAAACATAGCAGTGAGATGCGATATCGCGTTTTAAGAAGCATTAGAACTCTATTGCTACGACACGTAGACATCTGCAAACGCTATTTCCTACCATGGAAGTGTCGCATTTACATTCTTTTGAAGTGAATACGAGGTATACAAGACACTTCGCAATGAATATTATACCTTATCGTGAAACATAGAAGAGAGATGCGATATCGCGTTTTAGGAAGCATTGGAACTCTATTGCTGCGATACGTAGACATCTGCAAACGCTATTTCCTAGCATGGAAGTGTCGCATTTACATTCTTTTGAAGTGAATACGTGGTATACATTACACTTCGCAATGAGTATTATATCTTATCATGAAACATAGGAATGAGGTGCTATATCGCGTTTTGAGAAGCATTAGAACTCTATTGCTACAATACGTAGACATCTGCAAACGCTATTTCCTAGCATGGAAGTGTCGCATTTTCATTCGTTTGAAGTGAATACGAGATATACATGACACTTCGCAATGAATATTATACCTTATCATGAAACACAGAAGAGTGATGCGATATCGCGTTTAGGAAGCATTGGATCTCTATTGCTGCGATACGTAGACATCTGCAAACGCTATTTCCTAGCATGGAAGTGTCGCATTTACATTCTTTTGAAGTGAATACGAGGTATACATGACACTTCGCAATGAATATAATACCTTATCGTGAAACATAAAAGAGAGATGCCATATCGCGTTTTAGGAAGCATTGAAACTCTATTGCTGCGATACGTAGACATCTGCAAACGCTATTTCCTATCATGGAAGTGTCTTATTTACGTTCTTTTGAAGTGAATACGAGGTATACATGACACTTCGCAATGAATATTATATCTTATCATGAAACATAGAATTGAGATGCGATATCGCGTTCTAAGAAGCACTAGAACTCTATTGCTACGATACGTAGACATCTGAAAACGCTATTTCCTAGGATGGAAGGGTCGCATTTACATTCTTTTGAAGTGAGTACGAGGTATACATAACACTCCATAATGAATATTATATCTTATCATGAAACATATATGTGTGATGCGATATCGCGTTTTAGGAAGCATTGGATCTCTATTGCTGCGATACGTAGACATCTGCAAACGCTATTTCCTACCATGGAAGTGTCGCATTTACATTCTTTTGAAGTGAATACGAGGTATACATGACAATTCGCAATGAATATTATATCTTATCATGAAACATGGGAATGAGGTGCTATATCGCGTTTTGAGAAGCATTAGAATTCTATGGCTACGATACGTAGACATCTGCAAACGCTATTTCCTAGCATGGAAGTGTCGCATTTACATTCATTTGAAGTGAATACGAGGTATACATGACACCTCGTAATGAATATTATACCTTATCATGAAACATAGGAGAGTGATGCGATATCGCGTTTTAGGAAGCATTGGAACTCTATTGCTGCGATACGTAGACATCTGCAAACGCTATTTCCTGGCATGGAAGTGTCGCATTTACATTCTTTTGAAGTGAATACGAGGTATACATGACACTTCGCAATGAATATTATACCTTATCGTGAAACATAGAAGAGAGATGCGATATCGCGTTTTAGGAAGCATTGGAACTCTATTGCTGCGATACGTAGACATCTGCAAACGCTATTTCCTAGCATGGAAGTGTCGCATTTACATTCTTTTGAAGTGAATACGAGGCATAAATGACACTTCGCAATGAGTATTATATCTTATCATGAAACATAGGAATGGGGTGCTATATCGCGTTTTGAGAAGCATTAGAACTCTATTGCTACGATACGTAGACATCTGCAAGCGCTATTTCCTAGCATGGAAGTGTCGCATTTACATTCTTTTGAAGCGAATACGAGGTATACATGACACCTCGTAATGAATATTATACCTTATCATGAAACATAGAAGAGTGATGCGATATCGCGTTTTAGCAAGCATTGGAACTCTATTGCTGCGATACGTAGACATCTGCAAACGCTATTTCCTGGCATGGAAGTGTCGCATTTACATTCTTTTGAAGTGAATACGATGTATACATGACACTTCGCAATGAATATTATACCTTATCGTGAAACATAGAAGAGAGATGCGATATCGCGTTTTAGGAAGCATTGGAACTCTATTGCTGCGATACGTAGACATCTGCAAACGCTATTTCCTAGCATGGAAGTGTCGCATTTACATTCTTTTGAAGTGAATACGAGGCATACATGACACTTCGCAATGAGTATTATATCTTATCATGAAACATAGGAATGGGGTGCTATATCGCGTTTTGAGAAGCATTAGAACCCTATTGCTACGATACGTAGACATCTGCAAGCGCTATTTCCTAGCATGGAAGTGTCGCATTTACATTCTTTTGAAGCGAATACGAGGTATACATGACACTTCGCAATGAATATTATATCTTATCATGAAACATAGGAATGAGGTGGTATATCGCGTTTTGAGAAGCGTTAGAGCTCTATTGCTACGTTACGTAGACATCTGCAAACGCTATTTCCTAGCATGGAAGTGTCTTATGTACGTTCTTTTGAAGTGAATACGAGGTATACATGACACTTCGCACTGAATATTATATCTTATCATGAAACATAGATGTGAGATGCGATATCGCGTTCTAAGAAGCACTAGAACTCTATTGCTACGATACGTAGACATCTGCATACGCTATTTCCTAGGATGGAAGGGTCGCATTTACATTCTTTTGAAGTGAGTACGAGGTATACATAACACTCCATAATGAATATTATATCGTCTCATGAAACATAGCAGTGAGATGCGATATCGCGTTTTAAGAAGCATTAGAACTCTATTGCTACGACACGTAGACATCTGCAAACGCTATTTCCTAGCATGGAAGTGTCGCATTTACATTCTTTTGAAGTGAATACGAGGTATACATGACACTTCGCAATGAATATTATACCTTATCGTGAAACATAGAAGAGAGATGCGATATCGCGTTTTAGGAAGCATTGGAACTCTATTGCTGCGATACGTAGACATCTGCAAACGCTATTTCCTAGCATGGAAGTGTCGCATTTACATTCTTTTGAAGTGAATACGGGGTATACATGACACTTCGCAATGAGTATTATATCTTATCATGAAACATAGGAATGGGGTGCTATATCGCGTTTTGAGAAGCATTAGAACTCTATTGCTACGATACGTAGACATCTGCAAAAGCTATTTCCTGGCATGGAAGTGTCGCATTTACATTCCTTTGAAGCGAATACGAGGTATACATGACACTTCGCAATGAATATTATAACTTATCATGAAACATAGGAATGAGGTGCTATATCGCGTTTTGAGAAGCGTTAGAGCTCTATTGCTGCGATACGTAGACATCTGCAAACGCTATTTCCTAGCATGGAAGTGTCGCATTTACATTCTTTTGAAGTGAATACGAGGTATACATGACAATTCGCAATGAATATTATATCTTATCATGAAGCATAGGAATGAGGTGCTATATCGCGTTTTGAGAAGCGTTAGAGCTCTATTGCTACGTTACGTAGACATCTGCAAACGCTATTTCCTAGCATGGAAGTGTCTTATGTACGTTCTTTTGAAGTGAATACGAGGTATACATGACACTTCGCAATGAATATTATATCTTATCATGAAACATAGAAGTGAGATGCGATATCGCGTTCCAAGAAGCACTAGAACTCTATTGCTACGATACGTAGACATCTGCATACGCTATTTCCTAGGATGGAAGGGTCGCATTTACATTCCTTTGAAGTGAGTACGAGGTATACATAACACTCCATAATGAATATTATATCTTCTCATGAAACATAGCAGTGAGATGCGATATCGCGTTCTAAGAAGCATTAGATCTCTATTGCTACGACACGTAGACATCTGCAAACGCTATTTCCTAGCATGGAAGTGTCGCATTTACATTCTTTTGAAGTGAATACGAGGTATACATGACACTTCGCAATGAATATTATACCTTATCGTGAAACATAGAAGAGAGATGCGATATCGCGTTTTAGGAAGCATTGGAACTCTATTGCTGCGATACGTAGACATCTGCAAACGCTATTTCCTAGCATGGAAGTGTCGCATTTACATTCTTTTGAAGTGAAAACGAGGTATACATGACACTTCGCAATGAGTATTATATCTTATCATGAAACATAGAAGTGAGATGCGATATCGCGTTCTAAGAAGCACTAGAACTCTATTGCTACGATACGTAGACATCTGCATACGCTATTTCCTAGGATGGAAGGGTCGCATTTACATTCTTTTGAAGTGAGTACGAGGTATACATAACACTCCATAATGAATATTATATCTTATCATGAAACATAGGAATGAGGTGCTATATCGCGTTTTGAGAAGCATTAGAACTCTATTGCTACGATACGTAGACATCTGCAAACGCTATTTCCTAGCATGGAAGTGTCGCATTTACATTCTTTTGAAGTGAATATGAGGTATACATGACACTTCGCAATGAATATAATACCTTATCGTGAAACATAGAAGAGAGATGCCATATCGCGTTTTAGGAAGAATTGAAACTCTATTGCTGCGATACGTAGACATCTGCAAACGCTATTTCCTAGCATGGAAGTGTCTTATTTACGTTCTTTTGAAGTGAATACGAGGTATACATGACACTTCGCAATGAATATTATATCTTATCATGAAACATAGAAGTGAGATGCGATATCGCGTTCTAAGAAGCACTAGAACTCTATTGCTACGATACGTAGACATCTGCAAACGCTATTTCCTAGGATGGAAGGGTCGCATTTACATTCTTTTGAAGTGAGTACGAGGTATACATAACACTCCATAATGAATATTATATCTTATCATGAAACATAGAAGTGTGATGCGATATCGCATTTTAAGAAGCATTAGAACCCTATTGCTACGATACGTAGACATCTGCAAACGCTACTTCCTAGCATGGAAGTGTCTTATTTACGTTCTTTTGAAGTGAATACGAGGTATACATGACACTTCGCAATGAATATTATATCTTCTCATGAAACATAGCAGTGAGATGCGATGTCGCGTTTTGAGAAGCATTAGAACTCTATTGCTATTATACGTAGACATCTGCAAACTCTATTTCCTAGCAAGGAAATTTCGCACTTACATGCCACTGAAGTGTATACGAGGTATACATAACATTACACAATGAATATTATATCTTATTACGAAACATAGAAGTGAAATACGACATCTCGTTTTAAGAAGCATTAGTACTCCATTGCTGTGATACGTAGACATCTGCAAACAATATTTCCTAGCAAGGAAGTATCGCATTTACATTCTTTTGAAGTGAATACGAGGTATACATGGCACTTCGCAATGAATATTATACCTTATCATGAAACATAGAAGAGAGGTGCGATATCGCGTTTTCGGAAGCATTAAAACTCTATTGCTGCGATACGTAGACATCTGCAAAGGCTATTTCCTAGCATGGAAGGGTACGCATTTACATTCTTTTGAAGTGAGTACGAGGTATACATAACACTCCATAATGAATATTATATCTTATCATGAAACATAGCAGTGAGATGCGATATCGCCTTTTAGGAAGCATTAGGACTCTATTGCTGCGATACGTAGACATCTGCAAACGCTATTTCCTAGCATGGAAGTGTCGCATTTACATTCTTTTGAAGTGAATACGAGATATACATGACACTTCGCAATGAATATTATACCTTATCATGAAACATAGGAAAGAGTAGCTATATCGCGTTTTGAGAAGCATTAGAACTCTATTGCTATTATACGTAGACATCTGCAAACTCTATTTCCTAGCAAGGAAATTTCGCACTTACATTCCACTGAAGTGAATACGAGGTATACATAACATTACACAATGAATATTATATCTTATTAAGAAACATAGAAGTGAAATACGACATCTCGTTTTAAGAAACATTAGTACTCTATTGCTGTGATACGTAGACATCTGCAAACAATATTTCCTAGCAAGGAAGTGTCGCATTTACATTCTTTTTAAGTGAATACGAGATATACATGACACGTCGCAATGAATATTATATCTTATCATGAAACATAGCAGTGAGATGCGATATCGCGTTTTAAGAAGCATTAGAACTCTATTGCTACGATACGTAGACATCTGCAAACGCTATTTCCTAGCATGGAAGTGTCGCATTTACATTCATTTGAAGTGAATACGAGATATACATGACACTTCGTAATGAATATTATACCTTATCATCAAACATAGTAGAGTGATGCGATATGGCATTTTAAGAATCATTAGAACTCTATTGCTGTGATACGTAGACATCTGCAAACAATATTTCCTAGCAAGGAAGTGTCGCATTTACATTCTTGTGAAGTGAAATCGAGGTATACATGACAGTTCGCAATGAATATTATATCTTATCATGAAACATAGGAATGAGGTGCTATATCGCGTTTTGAGAAGCACTAGACCTCTATAGCTACGATACGTAGACATCTGCAAAGGCTATTTCCTAGCATGGAAGGGTCGCATTTACATTCTTTTGAAGTGAGTACGAGGTATACATAACACTCCATAATGAATATTATATCTTATCATGAAACATAGCAGTGAGATGCGATATCGCGTTTTAAGAAGCATTAGAACTCTATTGCTACGATACGTAGACATCTGCAGAAGCTATTTCCTAGCATGGAAGTGTCGCATTTACATTCACTTGAAGTGAATACGAGGTATACATGGCACATCGCAATGAATATTATACCTTATCATGAAACATAGAAGAGAGGTGCGATATCGCGTTTTAGGAAGCATTAAAACTCTATTGCTGCGATACGTAGACATCTGCAAACGCTATTTCCTAGCATGGAAGTGTCGCATTTACATTCCTTTGAAGTGAATACGAGATATGCATGACATTACACAATGAATATTATATCTTATTACGGAACATAGAAATGAAATGCGGCATCTCGTTTTAGAAGTGAATACGAGGTATACATGACACTCCATAATGAATATTATATCTTATCATGAAACATAGCAGTGAGATGCGAAATCGCGTTTTAAGAAGCATTAGAACTCTATTGCTACGATACGTAGACATCTGCAAAGGCTATTCCCTAGCATGGAAGGGTCGCATTTACTTTCTTTTGAAGTGAGTACGAGGTATACATATCACTCCATAATGAATATTATAACTTATCATGAAACATAGCAGTGAGATGCGATATCGCGTTTTAAGAAGCATTAGAACTCTATTGCTACGATACGTAGACATCTGCAAACGCTATTTCCTAGCAAGGAAGTGTCGCATTTACATTCTTGTGAAGTGAAATCGCGGTATACATGACACTTCGCAATGAATATTATATCTTATCATGAAACATAGAAGTGTGATGCGATATCGCATTTTAAGAAGCATTAGAACCCTATTGCTACGATACGTAGACATCTGCAAACGCTATTTCCTAGCATGGAAGTGCCTCATTTACGTTCATTTGAAGTGAATACGAGGTATACATGACACTTCGCAATGAATATTATATCTTCTCATGAAACATAGCAGTGAGATGCGATATCGCGTTTTAAGAATCATTAGAACTCTATTGCTACGTTACGTAGACATCTGCAAACGCTATTTCCTAGCATGGAAGTGTCGCATTTACATTCATTTGAAGTGAATTCGAGGTATACATGACGCTTCGCAATGAATATTACACCTTATCATGAAACATTGAAGAGAGATGCGATATTGCGTTTTAGGAAGCATTGGAACTCTATTGCTGCGATACGTAGACATCTGCAAACGCTATTTCCTAGCATGGAAGTGTCGCATTTACATTCTTTTGATGTGAATACGAGATATACATGACACTTCGCAATGAATATTATATCTTATCATGAAACATAGGAATGAGGTGCTATATCGAGTTTTGAGAAGCATTAGAACTCTATTGCCTATATACGTAGACATCTGCAAACTCTATTTCCTAGCAAGGAAATTTCGCACTTACATTCCACTGAAGTGAATACGAGGTATACATAACATTACACAATGAATATTATACCTTATTAAGAAACATAGAAATGAAATACGACATCTCGTTTTAAGAAGCATTAGTACTCTATTGCTGTGATACGTAGACATCTGCAAACAATATTTCCTAGCAAGGAAGTGTCGCATTTACATTCTTGTGAAGTGAAATCGCGGTATACATGACACTTCGCAATGAATGTTATATCTTATCATGAAACATAGAAGTGTGATGCGATATCGCATTTTAAGAAGCATTAGAACCCTATTGCTACGATACGTAGACATCTGCAAACGCTACTTCCTAGCATGGAAGTGTCGCATTTACTTTCTTTTGAAGTGAGTACGAGGTATACATATCACTCCATAATGAATATTATATCTTATCATGAAACATAGCAGTGAGATGCGATATCGCGTTTTAAGAAGCATTAGAACTCTATTGCTACGATACGCAGACATCTGCAAACGCTATTTCCTAGCATGGAAGTGTCGCATTTACATTCATTTGAAGTGAATACGAGGTATACATGACACTCCATAATGAATATTATATCTTATCATGAAACATAGCAGTGAGATGCGAAATCGCGTTTTAAGAAGCATTAGAACTCTATTGCTACGATACGTAGACATCTGCAAAGGCTATTCCCTAGCATGGAAGGGTCGCATTTACTTTCTTTTGAAGTGAGTACGAGGTATACATATCACTCCATAATGAATATTATAACTTATCATGAAACATAGCAGTGAGATGCGATATCGCGTTTTAAGAAGCATTAGAACTCTATTGCTACGATACGTAGACATCTGCAAACGCTATTTCCTAGCAAGGAAGTGTCGCATTTACATTCTTGTGAAGTGAAATCGCGGTATACATGACACTTCGCAATGAATATTATATCTTATCATGAAACATAGAAGTGTGATGCGATATCGCGTTTTAAGAAGCATTAGAACCCTATTGCTACGATACGTAGACATCTGCAAACGCTATTTCCTAGCATGGAAGTGCCTCATTTACGTTCATTTGAAGTGAATACGAGGTATACATGACACTTCGCAATGAATATTATATCTTCTCATGAAACATAGCAGTGAGATGCGATATAGCGTTTTAAGAATCATTAGAACTCTATTGCTACGTTACGTAGACATCTGCAAACGCTATTTCCTAGCATGGAAGTGTCGCATTTACATTCATTTGAAGTGAATTCGAGGTATACATGACGCTTCGCAATGAATATTACACCTTATCATGAAACATAGAAGAGAGATGCGATATTGCGTTTTAGGAAGCATTGGAACTCTATTGCTGCGATACGTAGAAATCTGCAAACGCTATTTCCTAGCATGGAAGTGTCGCATTTACATTCTTTTGATGTGAATACGAGATATACATGACACTTCGCAATGAATATTATATCTTATCATGAAACATAGGAATGAGGTGCTATATCGAGTTTTGAGAAGCATTAGAACTCTATTGCCTATATACGTAGACATCTGCAAACTCTATTTCCTAGCAAGGAAATTTCGCACTTACATTCCACTGAAGTGAATACGAGGTATACATAACATTACACAATGAATATTATACCTTATTAAGAAACATAGAAATGAAATACGACATCTCGTTTTAAGAAGCATTAGTACTCTATTGCTGTGATACGTAGACATCTGCAAACAATATTTCCTAGCAAGGAAGTGTCGCATTTACATTCTTGTGAAGTGATATCGCGGTATACATGACACTTCGCAATGAATGTTATATCTTATCATGAAACATAGAAGTGTGATGCGATATCGCATTTTAAGAAGCGTTAGAACCCTATTGCTACGATACGTAGACATCTGCAAACGCTATTTCCTAGCATGGAAGTGTCGCATTTACATTCTTTTGATGTGAATACGAGATATACATGACACTTCGCAATGAATATTGTATCTTCTCATGAAACATAGCAGTGAGATGCGATATCGCGTTTTAAGAAGCATTAGAACTCTATTGCTACGATACGTAGACATCTGCAAACGCTATTTCCTAGCATGGAAGTGTCGCATTTACATTCGTTTGAAGTGAATACGAGATATACATGACACTTCGCAATGAGTATTATATCTTATCATGAATCATAGGAATGGGGTGCTATATCGCGTTTTGAGAAGCATTAGAACTCTATTGCTACGATACGTAGACATCTGCAAACGCTATTTCCTAGCATGGAAGTGTCGGATTTACATTCTTTTGAAGCGAATACGAGGTATACATGACACTTCGCAATGAATATTATATCTTATCATGAAACATAGGAATGAGGTGCTATATCGCGTTTTGAGAAGCGTTAGAGCTCTATTGCTACGATACATAGACATCTGCAAACGCTATTTCCTAGCATGGAAGTGTCTTATGTACGTTCTTTTGAAGTGAATACGAGGTATACATGACACATCGCAATGAATATTATATCTTATCATGAAACATAGAAGTGAGATGCGAAATCGCGTCCTAAGAAGCACTAGAACTCTATTGCTACGATACGTAGACATCTGCATACGCTATTTCCTAGGATGGAAGGGTCGCATTATATTCTTTTGAAGTGAGTACGAGGTATACATAACACTCCATAATGAATATTATATCTTATCATGAAACATATATGTGTGATGCGATATCGCGTTTTAGGAAGCATTGGATCTCTATTGCTGCGATACGTAGACATCTGCAAACGCTATTTCCTACCATGGAAGTGTCGCATTTACATTCTTTTGAAGTGAATACGAGGTATACATGACAATTCGCAATGAATATTATATCTTATCATGAAACATGGGAACGAGGTGCTATATCGCGTTTTGAGAAGCATTAGAACTCTATGGCTACGATACGTAGACATCTGCAAACGCTATTTCCTAGCATGGAAGTGTCGCATTTACATTCATTTGAAGTGAATACGAGGTATACATGACACCTCGTAATGAATATTATACCTTATCATGAAACATAGAAGAGTGATGCGATATCGCGTTTTAGGAAGCATTGGAACTCTATTGCTGCGATACGTAGACATCTGCAAACGCTATTTCCTGGCATGGAAGTGTCGCATTTACATTCTTTTGAAGTGAATACGAGGTATACATGACACTTCGCAATGAATATTATACCTTATCGTGAAACATAGAAGAGAGATGCGATATCGCGTATTAGGAAGCATTGGAACTCTATTGCTGCGATACGTAGACATCTGCAAACGCTATTTCCTAGCATGGAAGTGTCGCATTTACATTCTTTTGAAGTGAATACGAGGCATACACGACACTTCGCAATGAGTATTATATCTTATCATGAAACATAGGAATGAGGTGCTATATCGCGTTTTGAGAAGCATTAGAACTCTATTGCTACGATACGTAGACATCTGCAAGCGCTATTTCCTAGCATGGAAGTGTCGCATTTACATTCTTTTGAAGCGAATACGAGGTATACATGACACCTCGTAATGAATATTATACCTTATCATGAAACATAGAAGAGTGATGCGATATCGCGTTTTAGGAAGCATTGGAACTCTATTGCTGCGATACGTAGACATCTGCAAACGCTATTTCCTAGCATGGAAGTGTCGCATTTACATTCTTTTGAAGTGAATACGAGGTATACATGACACTTCGCAATGAATATTATACCTTATCGTGAAACATAGAAGAGAGATGCGATATCGCGTTTTAGGAAGCATTGGAACTCTATTGCTGCGATACGTAGACATCTGCAAACGCTATTTCCTAGCATGGAAGTGTCGCATTTACATTCTTTTGAAGTGAATACGAGGCATACATGACACTTCGCAATGAGTATTATATCTTATCATGAAACATAGGAATGGGGTGCTATATCGCGTTTTGAGAAGCATTAGAACCCTATTGCTACGATACGTAGACATCTGCAAGCGCTATTTCCTAGCATGGAAGTGTCGCATTTACATTCTTTTGAAGCGAATACGAGGTATACATGACACTTCGCAATGAATATTATATCTTATCATGAAACATAGGAATGAGGTGCTATATCGCGTTTTGAGAAGCGTTAGAGCTCTATTGCTACGTTACGTAGACATCTGCAAACGCTATTTCCTAGCATGGAAGTGTCTTATGTACGTTCTTTTGAAGTGAATACGAGGTATACATGACACATCGCACTGAATATTATATCTTATCATGAAACATAGATGTGAGATGCGATATCGCGTTCTAAGAAGCACTAGAACTCTAATGCTACGATACGTAGACATCTGCATACGCTATTTCCTAGGATGGAAGGGTCGCATTTACATTCTTTTGAAGTGAGTACGAGGTATACATAACACTCCATAATGAATATTATATCGTCTCATGAAACATAGCAGTGAGATGCGATATCGCGTTTTAAGAAGCATTAGAACTCTATTGCTACGACACGTAGACATCTGCAAGCGCTATTTCCTAGCATGGAAGTGTCGCATTTACATTCTTTTGAAGTGAATACGAGGTATACATGACACTTCGCAATGAATATTATACCTTATCGTGAAACATAGAAGAGAGATGCGATATCGCGTTTTAGGAAGCATTGGAACTCTATTGCTGCGATACGTAGACATCTGCAAACGCTATTTCCTAGCATGGAAGTGTCGCATTTACATTCTTTTGAAGTGAATACGGGGTATACATGACACTTCGCAATGAGTATTATATCTTATCATGAAACATAGGAATGGGGTGCTATATCGCGTTTTGAGAAGCATTAGAACTCTATTGCTACGATACGTAGACATCTGCAAAAGCTATTTCCTGGCATGGAAGTGTCGCATTTACATTCCTTTGAAGAGAATACGAGGTATACATGACACTTCGCAATGAATATTATAACTTATCATGAAACATAGGAATGAGGTGCTATATCGCGTTTTGAGAAGCGTTAGAGCTCTATTGCTGCGATACGTAGACATCTGCAAACGCTATTTCCTAGCATGGAAGTGTCGCATTTACATTCTTTTGAAGTGAATACGAGGTATACATGACAATTCGCAATGAATATTATATCTTATCATGAAACATGGGAATGAGGTGCTATATCGCGTTTTGAGAAGCATTAGAACTCTATGGCTAAGATACGTAGACATCTGCAAACGCTATTTCCTAGCATGGAAGTGTCGCATATACATTCATTTGAAGTGAATACGAGGTATACATGACACCTCGTAATGAATATTATACCTTATCATGAAACATAGAAGAGTGATGCGATATCGCGTTTTAGGAAGCATTGGAATTCTATTGTTGCGATACGTAGACATCTGCAAACGCTATTTCCTGGCATGGAAGTGTCGCATTTACATTCTTTTGAAGTGAATACGAGGTATACATGACACTTCGCAATGAATATTATACCTTATCGTGAAACATAGAAGAGAGATGCGATATCGCGTTTTAGGAAGCATTGGAACTCTATTGCTGCGATACGTAGACATCTGCAAACGCTATTTCCTAGCATGGAAGTGTCGCATTTACATTCTTTTGAAGTGAATACGAGGCATACATGACACTTCGCAATGAGTATTATATCTTATCATGAAACATAGGAATGGGGTGCTATATCGCGTTTTGAGAATTATTAGAACTCTATTGCTACGTTACGTAGACATCTGCAAACGCTATTTCCTAGCATGGAAGTGTCTTATGTACGTTCTTTTGAAGTGAATACGAGGTATACATGACACTTCGCAATGAATATTATATCTTATCATGAAACATAGAAGTGAGATGCGATATCGCGTTCTAAGAAGCACTAGAACTCTATTGCTACGATACGTAGACATCTGCATACGCTATTTCCTAGGATGGAAGGGTCGCATTTACATTCCTTTGAAGTGAGTACGAGGTATACATAACACTCCATAATGAATATTATATCTTCTCATGAAACATAGCAGTGAGATGCGATATCGCGTTCTAAGAAGCATTAGATCTCTATTGCTACGACACGTAGACATCTGCAAACGCTATTTCCTAGCATGGAAGTGTCGCATTTACATTCTTTTGAAGTGAATACGAGGTATACATGACACTTCGCAATGAATATTATACCTTATCGTGAAACATAGAAGAGAGATGCGATATCGCGTTTTAGGAAGCATTGGAACTCTATTGCTGCGATACGTAGACATCTGCAAACGCTATTTCCTAGCATGGAAGTGTCGCATTTGCATTCTTTTGAAGTGAAAACGAGGTATACATGACACTTCGCAATGAGTATTATATCTTATCATGAAACATAGAAGTGAGATGCGATATCGCGTTCTAAGAAGCACTAGAACTCTATTGCTACGATACGTAGACATCTGCAAACGCTATTTCCTAGGATGGAAGGGTCGCATTTACATTCTTTTGAAGTGAGTACGAGGTATACATAACACTCCATAATGAATATTATATCGTCTCATGAAACATAGCAGTGAGATGCGATATCGCGTTTTAAGAAGCATTAGAACTCTATTGCTACGACACGTAGACATCTGCAAACGCTATTTCCTAGCATGGAAGTGTCGCATTTACATTCTTTTGAAGTGAATACGAGGTATACATGACACTTCGCAATGAATATTATACCTTATCATGAAACATAGGAATGAGGTGCTATATCGCGTTTTGAGAAGCGTTAGAGCTCTATTGCTGCGATACGTAGACATCTGCAAACGCTATTTCCTAGCATGGAAGTGTCGCATTTACATTCTTTTGAAGTGAATACGAGGTATACATGACAATTCGCAATGAATATTATATCTTATCATGAAACATGGGAATGAGGTGCTATATCGCGTTTTGAGAAGCATTAGAACTCTATGGCTACGATACGTAGACATCTGCAAACGCTATTTCCTAGCATGGAAGTGTCGCATATACATTCATTTGAAGTGAATACGAGGTATACATGACACCTCGTAATGAATATTATACCTTATCATGAAACATAGAAGAGTGATGCGATATCGCGTTCTAGGAAGCATTGGAATTCTATTGCTGCGATACGTAGACATCTGCAAACGCTATTTCCTGGCATGCAAGTGTCGCATTTACATTCTTTTGAAGTGAATACGAGGTATACATGACACTTCGCAATGAATATTATACCTTATCGTGAAACATAGAAGAGAGATGCGATATCGCGTTTTAGGAAGCATTGGAACTCTATTGCTGCGATACGTAGACATCTGCAAACGCTATTTCCTAGCATGGAAGTGTCGCATTTACATTCTTTTGAAGTGAATACGAGGCATACATGACACTTCGCAATGAGTATTATATCTTATCATGAAACATAGGAATGGGGTGCTATATCGCGTTTTGAGAAGCATTAGAACTCTATTGCTACGATACGTAGACATCTGCAAGCGCTATTTCCTAGCATGGAAGTGTCGCATTTACATTCTTTTGAAGCGAATACGAGGTATACATGACACTTCGCAATGAATATTATATCTTATCATGAAACATAGGAATGAGGTGCTATATCGCGTTTTGAGAAGCGTTAGAGCTCTATTGCTACGTTACGTAGACATCTGCAAACGCTATTTCCTAGCATGGAAGTGTCTTATGTACGTTCTTTTGAAGTGAATACGAGGTATACATGACACTTCGCAATGAATATTATATCTTATCATGAAACATAGAAGTGAGATGCGATATCGCGTTCTAAGAAGCACTAGAACTCTATTGCTACGATACGTAGACATCTGCATACGCTATTTCCTAGCATGGAAGTGTCGCATTTACATTCTTTTGAAGTGAATACGAGGTATACATGACACTTCGCAATGAATATAATACCTTATCGTGAAACATAGAAGAGAGATGCCATATCGCGTTTTAGGAAGAATTGAAACTCTATTGCTGCGATACGTAGACATCTGCAAACGCTATTTCCTAGCATGGAAGTGTCTTATTTACGTTCTTTTGAAGTGAATACGAGGTATACATGACACTTCGCAATGAATATTATATCTTATCATGAAACATAGAAGTGAGATGCGATATCGCGTTCTAAGAAGCACTAGAACTCTATTGCTACGACACGTAGACATCTGCAAACGCTATTTCCTAGGATGGAAGGGTCGCATTTACATTCTTTTGAAGTGAGTACGAGGTATACATAACACTCCATAATGTATATTATATCTTATCATGAAACATAGAAGTGTGATGCGATATCGCATTTTAAGAAGCATTAGAACCCTATTGCTACGATACGTAGACATCTGCAAACGCTACTTCCTAGCATGGAAGTGTCGCATTTACATTCTTTTGAAGTGAATACGAGGTATACATGACACTTCGCAATGAGTATTATATCTTATCATGAAACATAGGAATGGGGTGCTATATCGCGTTTTGAGAAGCATTAGAACTCTATTGCTACGATACGTAGACATCTGCAAACGCTATTTCCTAGCATGGAAGTGTCGCATTTACATTCTTTTGAAGTGAATACGAGGTATACATGACACTTCGCAATGAATATAATACCTTATCGTGAAACATAGAAGAGAGATGCCATATCGCGTTTTAGGAAGCATTGAAACTCTATTGCTGCGATACGTAGACATCTGCAAACGCTATTTCCTAGCATGGAAGTGTCTTATTTACGTTCTTTTGAAGTGAATACGAGGTATACATAACACTTCGCAATGAATATTATATCTTATCATGAAACATAGAAGTGTGATGCGATATCGCGTTCTAAGAAGCACTAGAACTCTATTGCTACGATACGTAGACATCTGCAAACGCTATTTCCTAGGATGGAAGGGTCGCATTTACATTCTTTTGAAGTGAGTACGAGGTATACATAACACTCCATAATGAATATTATATCTTATCATGAAACATAGAAGTGTGATGCGATATCGCATTTTAAGAAGCATTAGAACCCTATTGCTACGATACGTAGACATCTGCAAACGCTACTTCCTAGCATGGAAGTGTCGCATTTACATTCTTTTGAAGTGAATACGAAGTATACATGACACTTCGCAATGAATATTATATCTTTTCATGAAACATAGCAGTGAGATGCGATATCGCGTTTTAAGAAGCATTAGAACTCTATTGCTACGATACGTAGACATCTGCAAACTCTATTTCCTAGCATGGAAGTGTCGCATTTACATTCATTTGAAGTGAATACGAGGTATACATGACACTTCGTAATGAATATTATACCTTATCATGAAACATAGAAGAGTGATGCGATATCGCGTTTTAGGAAGCATTGGAACTCTATTGCTGCGATAAGTAGACATCTGCAAACACTATTTCCTAGCATGGAAGTGTCGCATTTACATTCTTTTGATGTGAATACGAGGTATACATGACACTTCGCAATGAATATTACATTTTATCATGAAACATAGGAATGAGGTGCTATATCGCGTTTTGAGAAGCATTAGAACTCTATTGCTACGATACGTAGACATCTGCAAACGCTATTTCCTAGCATGGAAGTGTCGCATTTACATTCTTTTGAAGTGAATACGAGGTATACATGACACTTCGCAATGAATATAATACCTTATCGTGAAACATAGAAGAGAGATGCCATATCGCGTATTAGGAAGCATTGGAAATCTATTGCTGCGATACGTAGACATCTGCAAACGCTATTTCCTAGCATGGAAGTGTCGCATTTACATTCTTTTGATGTGAATACGAGATATACATGACACTTCGCAATGAATATTATATCTTCTCATGAAACATAGCAGTGAGATGCGATATCGCGTTTTAAGAAGCATTAGAACTCTATTGCTACGATACGTAGACATCTGCAAATGCTATTTCCTAGCATGGAAGTGTCGCATTTACATTCGTTTGAAGTGAATACGAGATATACATGACACTTCGCAATGAATATTATATCTTATCATGAAACATAGAAGTGAGATGCTATATCGCGTTTTGAGAAGCATTAGAACTCTATTGCTACGATACGTAGACATCTGCAAACGCTATTTCCTAACATGGAAGTGTCGCATTTACATTCTTTTGAAGTGAATACGAGGTATACATGACACTTCGCAATGAATATTATACCTTATCGTGAAACATAGAAGAGAGATGCGATATCGCGTTTTAGGAAGCATTGGATCTCTATTGCTGCGATACGTTGACATCTGCAAACGCTATTTCCTAGCATGGAAGTGTCGCATTTACATTCTTTTGAAGTGAATACGAGGTATACATGACACTTCGCAATGAGTATTATATCTTATCATGAAACATAGGAATGGGGTGCTATATCGCGTTTTGAGAAGCATTAGAACTCTATTGCTACGATACGTAGACATCTGCAAGCGCTATTTCCTAGCATGGAAGTGTCGCATTTACATTCTTTTGAAGCGAATACGAGGTATACATGACACTTCGCAATGAATATTATATCTTATCATGAAACATAGGAATGAGGTGCTATATCGCGTTTTGAGAAGCGTTAGAGCTCTATTGCTACGATACGTAGACATCTGCAAACGCTATTTCCTAGCATGGAAGTGTCTTATGTACGTTCTTTTGAAGTGAATACGAGGTATACATGACACTTCGCAATGAATATTATATCTTATCATGAAACATAGAAGTGAGATGCGATATCGCGTTCTAAGAAGCACTAGAACTCTATTGCTACGATACGTAGACATCTGCATACGCTATTTCCTAGGATGGAAGGGTCGCATTTACATTCTTTTGAAGTGAGTACGAGGTATACATAACACTCCATAATGAATATTATATCGTCTCATGAAACATAGCAGTGAGATGCGATATCGCGTTTTAAGAAGCATTAGAACTCTATTGCTACGACACGTAGACATCTGCAAACGCTATTTCCTAGCATGGAAGTGTCGCATTTACATTCTTTTGAAGTGAATACGAGGTATACATGACACTTCGCAATGAATATTATACCTTATCGTGAAACATAGAAGAGAGATGCGATATCGCGTTTTAGGAAGCATTGGAACTCTATTGCTGCGATACGTAGACATCTGCAAACGCTATTTCCTAGCATGGAAGTGTCCCATTTACATTCTTTTGAAGTGAAAACGAGGTATACATGACACTTCGCAATGAGTATTATATCTTATCATGAAACATAGGAATGAGGTGCTATATCGAGTTTTGAGAAGCATTAGAACTCTATTGCCTATATACGTAGACATCTACAAACTCTATTTCCTAGCAAGGAAATTTCGCACTTACATTCCACTGAAGTGAATACGAGGTATACATAGCGTTACACAATGAATATTATATCTTATTACGAAACATAGAAATGAAATACGACATCTCGTTTTAAGAAGCATTAGTACTCTCTTGCTGTGATACGTAGACATCTGCAAACAATATTTCCTAGCAAGGAAGTGTCGCATTTACATTCCTGTGAAGTGAAATCGAGGTATACATGACACTTCGCAATGAATATTATATCTTATCATGAAACATAGAAGTGTGATGCGATATCGCATTTTAAGAAGCATTAGAACCCAATTGCTACGATACGTAGACATCTGCAAACGCTACTTCCTAGCATGGAAGTGTCGCATTTACATTCTTTTGAAGTGAATACGAGGTATACATGACACTTCGCAATGAATATTATATCTTATCATGAAACATAGCAGTGAGATGCGATATCGCGTTTTAAGAAGCATTAGAACTCTATTGCTACGATACGTAGACATTTGCAAAGGCTATTCCCTAGCATGGAAGGGTCGCACTTACATTCTTTTGAAGTGAGTACGAGGTATACATAACACTCCATAATGAATATTATATCTTCTCATGAAACATAGAAGAGTGATGCGATATCGCGTTTTAGGAAGCATTGGATCTCTATTGCTGCGATACGTAGACATCTGCAAACGCTATTTCCTAGCATGGAAGTGTCGCATTTACATTCTTTTGAAGTGAATACGAGGTATACATGACACTTCGCAATGAATATTATATCTTATCATGAAACATAGGAATGAGGTGCTATATCGCGTTTTGAGAAGCATTAGAACTCTATTGCTACGATACGTAGACATCTGCAAACGCTATTTCCTAGCATGGAAGTGTCGCATTTACATTCTATTGAAGTGAATACGAGGTATACATGACACTTCGCAATGAATATTATATCTTATCATGAAACATAGGAATGAGGTGCTATATCGCATTTTGAGAAGCATTAGAGCTCTATTGCTACGATACGTAGACATCTGCAAACGCTATTTCCTAGCATGGAAGTGTCTTATTTACGTTCTTTTGAAGTGAATACGAGGTATACATGACACTTCGCAATGAATATTATATCTTATCATGAAACATAGAAGTGAGATGCGATATCGCGTTCTAAGAAGCACTAGAACTCTATTGCTACGATACGTAGACATCTGCAAACAATATTTTCTAGCAAGGAAGTGTCGCATTTACATTCTTGTGAAATGAAATCGAGGTATACATGACACTTCGCAATGAATATTATATCTTATCACGAAACATAGAAGTGTGATGCGATATCGCATTTTAAGAAGCATTAGAACCCTATTGCTACGATACGTAGTCATCTGCAAACGCTACTTCCTAGCATGGAAGTGTCGCATTTACATTCTTTTGAAGTGAATACGAGGTATACATGACAATTCGCAATGAATATTATATCTTGTCATGATACATAGCAGTGAGATGCGATATCGCGTTTTAAGAAGCATTAGAACTATATTGCTACGATACGTAGACATCTGCAAACGCTATTTCCTAGTATGGGATGGTCGCATTTACATTCTTTTGATGTGAATACGAGATATACATGACACTTCGCAATGAATATTATATCTTCTCATGAAACATAGCAGTGAGATGCGATATCGCGTTTTAAGAAGCATTAGAACTCTATTGCTACGATACGTAGACATCTGCAAACAATATTTTCTAGCAAGGAAGTGTCCCATTTACATTCTTGTGAAGTGAAATCGAGGTATACATGACACTTCGCAATGAATATTATATCTTATCACGAAACATAGAAGTGTGATGCGATATCGCATTTTAAGAATCATTAGAACTCTATTGTTTCGACACGTAGTCATCTGGAAACGCTATTTCCTAGCAAGGAAGTGTCGCATTTACATCCTTTTGAAGTCAATACGAGGTATACATGACACTTCGCAATGAATATTATATCTGATCATGAAACATAGAAATGAGATGCGACATCTCGTTTTAAGAAGCATTAGAACTCTATTGCTACGATACGTAGACATCTGCAAACGCTATTTCCTAGGATGGGAGGGTCGCATTTACATTCTTTTGAAGTGAGTACGAGGTATACATAACACTCCATAATGAATATCATATCTTCTCATGAAACATAGAAGAGTGATGCGATATCGCGTTTTAGGAAGCATTGGATCTCTATTGCTGCGATACGTAGACATCTGCAAACGCTATTTCCTAGCATGGAAGTGTCGCATTTACATTCATTTGAAGTGAATATGAGGTATACATGACACTTCGTAATGAATATTATACCTTATCGTGAAACATAGAAGAGTGATGCGATATCGCGTTTTAGGAAGCATTGGAACTCTATTGCTGCGATACGTAGACATCTGCAAACGCTATTTCCTAGCATGGAAGTGTCGCATTTACATTCTTTTGATGTGAATACGAGATATACATGACACTTCGCAATGAATATTATATCTTCTCATGAAACATAGCAGTGAGATGCGATATCGCGTTTTAAGAAGCATTAGTACTCTACTGCTACGATACGTAGACATCTGCAAACGCTATTTCCTAGCATGGAGGTGTCGCATTTACATTCGTTTGAAGTGAATACGAGATATACATGACACTTCGCAATGAATATTATATCTTCTCATGAAACATAGCAGTGAGATGCGATATCGCGTTTTAAGAAGCATTAGAACTCTATTGCTACGATACGTAGACATCTGCAAACGCTATTTCCTAGCATGGAGGTGTCGCATTTACATTCGTTTGAAGTGAATACGAGATATACATGACACTTCGCAATGAATATTATATCTTATCATGAAACATAAAAGTGAGATGCGATATGGCAATTTAAGAATCATTAGAACTCTATTGTTTCGACACGTAGTCATCTGGAAACGCTATTTCCTAGCAAGGAAGTGTCGCATTTACATCCTTTTGAAGTCAATACGAGGTATACATGACACTTCGCAATGAATATTATATCTTATCACGAAACATAGAAGTGTGATGCGATATCGCATTTTAAGAAGCATTAGAACTCTATTGCTACGATACGTAGACATCTGCAGACGCTATTTCCTAGCATGGAAGTGTCGCATTTACATTCATTTGAAGTGAATATGAGGTATACATGACACTTCGTAATGAATATTATACCTTATCATGAAACATAGAAGAGTGATGCGATATCGCGTTTTAGGAAGCAATGGAACTCTATTGCTGCGATACGTAGACACCTGCAAACGATATTTCCTAGCATGGAAGTGTCGCATTTACATTCTTTTGATGTGAATACGAGATATACATGACACTTCGCAATGAATATTATATCTTCTCATGAAACATAGCAGTGAGATGCTATATCGCGTTTTAAGAAGCATTAGAACTCTATTGCTACGATACGTAGACATCTGCAAAGGCTATTCCCTAGCATGGAAGGGTCGCACTTACATTCTTTTGAAGTGAGTACGAGGTATACATAACACTCCATAATGAATATTATATCTTATCATGATACATAGAAGTGTGATGCGATATCGCGTTTTAGGAAGCAATGGATCTCTATTGCTGCGATACGTAGACATCTGCAAACGCTATTTCCTAGCATGGAAGTGTCGCATTTACATTCTTTCGAAGTCAATACGAGGTATACATGACACTTCGCAATGAATATTATATCTTATCATGAAACATAGGAATGAGGTGCTATATTGCGTTTTGAGAAGCATTAGAACTCTATTGCTACGATACGTAGACATCTGCAAACGCTATTTCCTAGCATGGAAGTCTCGCATTTACATTCTTTTGAAGTGAATACGAGATATACATGACACTTCGCAGTGAATATTATATCTTATCATGAAACATAGAAGTGAGATGCGATATGTCATTTTAAGAATCATTAGAACTCTATTGTTTCGACACGTAGTCATCTGGAAACGCTATTTCCTAGCAAGGAAGTGTCGCATTTACATCCTTTTGAAGTCAATACGAGGTATACATGACACTTCGCAATGAATATTATATCTGATCATGAAACATAGAAATGAGATGCGACATCTCGTTTTAAGAAGCATTAGAACTCTATTCCTACGATACGTAGACATCTGCAAACGCTATTTCCTAGGATGGGAGGGTCGCATTTACATTCTTTTGAAGTGAGTACGAGGTATACATAACACTCCATAATGAAAATTATATCTTCTCATGAAACATAGCAGTGTGATGCGATATCGCGTTTTAAGAAGCATTAGAACTCTATTGCTACGATACGTAGACATTTGTAAAGGCTATTCCCTAGCATGGAAGGGTCGCACTTACATTCTTTTGAAGTGAGAACGAGGTATACATAACACTCCATAATGAATATTATATCTTCTCATGAAACATAGAAGAGTGATGCGATATCGCGTTTTAGGAAGCATTGGATCTCTATTTCTGCGATACGTAGACATCTGCAAACGCTATTTCCTAGAATGGAAGTGTCGCATTTACATTCTTTTGAAGTGAATACGAGGTATACATGACACTTCGCAATGAATATTATATCTTATCATGAAACATAGGAATGAGGTGCTATATCGCGTTTTGAGAAGCATTAGAACTCTATTGCTACGATACGTAGACATCTGCAAACGCTATTTCCTAGCATGGAAGTGTCGCATTTACATTCTATTGAAGTGAATACGAGGTATACATGACACTTCGCAATGAATATTATATCTTATCATGAAACATAGGAATGAGGTGCTATATCGCATTTTGAGAAGCATTAGAGCTCTATTGCTACGATACGTAGACATCTGCAAACGCTATTTCCTAGCATGGAAGTGTCTTATTTACGTTCTTTTGAAGTGAATACGAGGTATACATGACACTTCGCAATGAATATTATATCTTATCATGAAACATAGAAGTGAGATGCGATATCGCGTTCTAAGAAGCACTAGAACTCTATTGCTACGATACGTAGACATCTGCAAACAATATTTTCTAGCAAGGAAGTGTCGCATTTACATTCTTGTGAAGTGAAATCGAGGTATACATGACACTTCGCAATGAATATTATATCTTATCACGAAACATAGAAGTGTGATGCGATATCGCATTTTAAGAAGCATTAGAACCCTATTGCTACGATACGTAGTCATCTGCAAACTCTATTTCCTAGCATGGAAGTGTCGCATTTACATTCTTTTGAAGTGAGTACGAGATATACATGACACTTCGCAATGAATATTATATCTTCTCATGAAACATAGCAGTGAGATGCGATATCGCGTTTTAGGAAGCATTACATCTCTATTGCTGCGATACGTAGACATCTGCAAACGCTATTTCCTAGCATGGAAGTGTCGCATTTACATTCTTTTGAAGTGAATACGAGGTATACATGACACTTCGCAATGAATATTATATCTTATCATGAAACATAGGAATGAGGTGCTATATCGCGTTTTGAGAAGCATTAGAACTCTATTGCTACGATACGTAGACATCTGCAAACAATATTTTCTAGCAAGGAAGTGTCGCATTTACATTCTTGTGAAGTGAAATCGAGGTATACATGACACTTCGCAATGAATATTATATCTTATCACGAAACATAGAAGTGTGATGCGATATCGCATTTTAAGAATCATTAGAACTCTATTGTTTCGACACGTAGTCATCTGGAAACGCTATTTCCTAGCAAGGAAGTGTCGCATTTACATCCTTTTGAAGTCAATACGAGGTATACATGACACTTCGGAATGAATATTATATCTGATCATGAAACATAGAAATGAGATGCGACATCTCGTTTTAAGAAGCATTAGAACTCTATTGCTACGATACGTAGACATCTGCAAACGCTATTTCCTAGGATGGGAGGGTCGCATTTACATTCTTTTGAAGTGAGTACGAGGTATACATAACACTCCATAATGAAAATTATATCTTCTCATGAAACATAGCAGTGTGATGCGATATCGCGTTTTAAGAAGCATTAGAACTCTATTGCTACGATACGTAGACATTTGTAAAGGCTATTCCCTAGCATGGAAGGGTCGCACTTACATTCTTTTGAAGTGAGAACGAGGTATACATAACACTCCATAATGAATATTATATTTCTCATGAAACATAGAAGAGTGATGCGATATCGCGTTTTAGGAAGCATTGGATCTCTATTGCTGCGATACGTAGACATCTGCAAACGCTATTTCCTAGCATGGAAGTGTCGCATTTACATTCTTTTGAAGTGAATACGAGGTATACATGACACTTCGCAATGAATATTATATCTTATCATGAAACATAGGAATGAGGTGCTATATCGCGTTTTGAGAAGCATTAGAACTCTATTGCTACGATACGTAGACATCTGCAAACGCTATTTCCTAGCATGGAAGTGTCGCATTTACATTCTATTGAAGTGAATACGAGGTATACATGACACTTCGCAATGAATATTATATCTTATCATGAAACATAGGAATGAGGTGCTATATCGCATTTTGAGAAGCATTAGAGCTCTATTGCTACGATACGTAGACATCTGCAAACGCTATTTCCTAGCATGGAAGTGTCTTATTTACGTTCTTTTGAAGTGAATACGAGGTATACATGACACTTCGCAATGAATATTATATCTTATCATGGAACATAGAAGTGAGATGCGATATCGCGTTCTAAGAAGCACTAGAACTCTATTGCTACGATACGTAGACATCTGCAAACAATATTTTCTAGCAAGGAAGTGTCGCATTTACATTCTTGTGAAGTGAAATCGAGGTATACATGACACTTCGCAATGAATATTATATCTTATCACGAAACATAGAAGTGTGATGCGATATCGCATTTTAAGAAGCATTAGAACCCTATTGCTACGATACGTAGTCATCTGCAAACGCTACTTCCTAGCATGGAGGTGTCGCATTTACATTCGTTTGAAGTGAATACGAGATATACATGACACTTCGCAATGAATATTATATCTTATCATGAAACATAAAAGTGAGATGCGATATGGCAATTTAAGAATCATTAGAACTCTATTGTTTCGACACGTAGTCATCTGGAAACGCTATTTCCTAGCAAGGAAGTGTCGCATTTACATCCTTTTGAAGTCAATACGAGGTATACATGACACTTCGCAATGAATATTATATCTGATCATGAAACATAGAAATGAGATGCGACATCTCGTTTTAAGAAGCATTAGAACTCTATTGCTACGATACGTAGACATCTGCAAACGCTAATTCCTAGTATGGGAGGGTCGCATTTACATTCTTTTGATGTGAATACGAGATATACATGACACTTCGCAATGAATATTATATCTTATCATGAAACATAGGAATGAGGTGCTATATCGAGTTTTGTGAAGCATTAGAACTCTATTGCCTATATACGTAGACATCTGCAAACTCTATTTCCTTGCCAGGAAATTTCGCACTTACATTCCACTGAAGTGAATACGAGGTATACATAACATTACACAATGAATATTATATCTTATTACGAAACATAGAAATGAAATACGACATCTCGTTTTAAGAAACATTAGAACTCTATTGCTACGATACGTAGACATCTGCAAACGCTATTTCCTAGCATGGAAGTGTCGCATTTACATTCATTTGAAGTGAATATGAGGTATACATGACACTTCGTAATGAATATTATACCTTATCATGAAACATAGAAGAGTGATGCGATATCGCGTTTTAGGAAGCATTGGAACTCTATTGCTGCGATACGTAGACATCTGCAAACGCTATTTCCTAGCAGGGAAGTGTCGCATTTACATTCTTTTGATGTGAATACGAGATATACATAACACTCCATAATGAATATTATATCTTCTCATGAGACATAGAAGAGTGATGCGATATCGCGTTTTAGGAAGCATTGGACCTCTATTGCTGCGATACGTAGACATCTGCAAACGCTATTTCCTAGCATGGAAGTGTCGCATTTACATTCTTTGGAAGTCAATACGAGGTATGCATGACACTTCGCAATGAATATTATATCTTATCATGAAACATAGGAATGAGGTGCTATATCGCGTTTTGAGAAGCATTAGAACTCTATTGCTACGATACGTAGACATCTGCAAACGCTATTTCCTAGCATGGAAGTGTCGCATTTACATTCTTTTGAAGTGAATACGAGGTATACATGACACTTCGCAATGAATATTATATCTTATCATGAAACATAGGAATGAGGTGCTATATCGCATTTTGAGAAGCATTAGAGCTCTATTGCTACGATACGTAGACATCTGCAAACACTATTTCCTAGCATGGAAGTGTCTTATTTACGTTCTTTTGAAGTGAATACGAGGTATACATGACACTTCGCAATGAATATTATATCTTATCATGAAACATAGAAGTGAGATACGATATCGCGTTCTAAGAAGCACTAGAACTCTATTGCTACGATACGTAGACATCAGCAAACAATATTTTCTAGCAAGGAAGTGTCGCATTTACATTCTTGTGAAGTGAAATCGAGGTATACATGACACTTCGCAATGAATATTATATCTTATCACGAAACATAGAAGTGTGATGCGATATCGCATTTTAAGAAGCATTAGAACCCTATTGCTACGATACGTAGTCATCTGCAAACGCTACTTCCTAGCATGGAAGTGTCGCATTTACATTCTTTTGAAGTGAATACGAGGTATACATGACGCTTCGCAATGAATATTATATCTTATCATGAAACATAGCAGTGAGATGCGATATCGCGTTTTAAGAAGCATTAGAACTATATTGCTACGATACGTAGACATCTGCAAACGCTATTTCCTAGCATGGAAGTGTCGCATTTACATTCATTTGAAGTGAATATGAGGTATACATGACACGTCGTAATGAATATTATACATTATCATGAAACATAGAAGAGTGATGCGATATCGCGTTTTAGGACGCATTGGAACTCTATTGCTGCGATACGTAGACATCTGCAAACGCTATTTCGTAGCATGGAAGTGTCGCATTTACATTTTTTTGGTGTGAATACGAGATATACATGACACTTCGCAAAGAATATTATATCTTCTCATGAAACATAGCAGTGAGATGCGATATCGCGTTTTAAGAAGCATTAGAACTCTATTGCTACGAAACGTAGACATCTGCAAACGCTATTTCCTAGTATGGGATGGTCGCATTTACATTCTTTTGAAGTGAGTACGAGGTATACATAACACTCCATAATGAATATTATATCTTCTCATGAAACATAGAAGATTGATGCGATATCGCGTTTTAGGAAGCATTGGATCACTATTGCTGCGATACGTAGACATCTGCAAACGCTATTTCCTAGCATGGAAGTGTCGCATTTACATTCTTTTGAAGTGAATACGAGGTATACATGACACTTCGCAATGAATATTATATCTTATCATGAAACATAGGATTGAGGTGCTATATCGCGTTTTGAGAAGCATTAGAGCTCTATTGCTACGATACGTACACATCTGCAAAAGCTATTTCCTAGAATGTAAGTGTCTTATTTACGTTCTTTTGAAGTGAATACGAGATATACATGACACTTCGCAATGAATATTATATCTTATCATGAAACATAGAAGTGAGATGCGATATCGCGTTCTAAGAAGCACTAGAACTCTATTGCTACGATACGTAGACATCTGCAAACAATATTTCCTAGCAAGGAAGTGTCGCATTTATATTTTTGTGAAGTGAAATCGAGGTATACATGACACTTCGCAATGAATATTATATCTTATCACGAAACATAGAAGTGTGATGCGATATCGCATTTTAAGAAGCATTATAACCCTATTGCTACGATACGTAGTCATCTGCAAACGCTACTTCCTAGCATGGAAGTGTCGCATTTACTTTCTCTTGATGTGAATACGAGGTATACATGACACTTCGCAATGAATATTATATCTTATCATGAAACATAGCAGTGAGATGCGATATCGCGTTTTAAGAAGCATTAGAACTCTATTGCTACGATACGTAGACATCTGCAAACGCTATTTCCTAGCATGGAAGTGTCGCATTTACATTCATTTGAAGTGAATATGAGGTATACATGACACTTCGTAATGAATATTATACCTTATCATGAAACATAGAAGAGTGATGCGATATCGCGTTTTAGGAAGCATTGGAACTCTATTGCTGCAATACGTAGACATCTGCAAACGCTATTTCCTAGCATGGAGGTGTCGCATTTACATTCGTTTGAAGTGAATACGAGATATACATGACACTTCGCAATGAATATTATATCTTATCATGAAACATAGAAGTGAGATGCGATATCGCGTTCTAAGAAGCACTAGAACTCTATTGCTACGATACGTAGACATCTGCAAACGCTATTTCCTAGCATGGAAGTGTCGCATTTACATTCATTTGAAGTGAATATGAGGTATACATGACACTTCGTAATGAATATTATACCTTATCATGAAACATAGAAGAGTGATGCGATATCGCGTTTTAGGAAGCATTGGAACTCTATTGCTGCGATACGTAGACATCTGCAAACGCTATTTCCTAGCAGGGAAGTGTCGCATTTACATTCTTTTGATGTGAATACGAGATATACATGACACTTCGCAATGAATATTATATCTTCTCATGAAACATAGCAGTGAGATGCGATATCGCGTTTTAAGAAGCATTAGAACTCTATTGCTACGATACGTAGACATCAGCAAACAATATTTTCTAGCAAGGAAGTGTCGCATTTACATTCTTGTGAAGTGAAATCGAGGTATACATGACACTTCGCAATGAATATTATATCTTATCACGAAACATAGAAGTGTGATGCGATATCGCATTTTAAGAAGCATTAGAACCCTATTGCTACGATACGTAGTCATCTGCAAACGCTACTTCCTAGCATGGAAGTGTCGCATTTACATTCTTTTGAAGTGAATACGAGGTATACATAACACTTCGCAATGAATATTATATCTTATCATGAAACATAGCAGTGAGATGCGATATCGCGTTTTAAGAAGCATTAGAACTATATTGCTACGATACGTAGACATCTGCAAACGCTATTTCCTAGCATGGAAGTGTCGCATTTACATTCATTTGAAGTGAATATGAGGTATACATGACACGTCGTAATGAATATTATACCTTATCATGAAACATAGAAGAGTGATGCGATATCGCGTTTTAGGACGCATTGGAACTCTATTGCTGCGATACGTAGACATCTGCAAACGCTATTTCGTAGCATGGAAGTGTCGCATTTACATTTTTTTGGTGTGAATACGAGATATACATGACACTTCGCAAAGAATATTATATCTTCTCATGAAACATAGCAGTGAGATGCGATATCGCGTTTTAAGAAGCATTAGAACTCTATTGCTACGATACGTAGACATTTGCAAAGGCTATTCCCTAGCATGGAAGGGTCGCACTTACATTCTTTTGAAGTGAGTACGAGGTATACATAACACTCCATAATGAATATTATATCTTCTCATGAAACATAGAAGAGTGATGCGATATCGCGTTTTAGGAAGCATTGGATCTCTATTGCTGCGATACGTAGACATCTGCAAACGCTATTTCCTAGCATGGAAGTGTCGCATTTACATTCTTTTGAAGTGAATACGAGGTATACATGACACTTCGCAATGAATATTATATCTTATCATGAAACATAGAAGTGAGATGCGATATCGCGTTCTAAGAAGCACTAGAACTCTATTGCTACGATACGTAGACATCTGCAAACGCTATTTCCTAGCATGGAGGTGTCGCATTTACATTCTTGTGAAGTGAAATCGAGGTATACATGACACTTCGCAATGAATATTATATCTTATCACGAAACATAGAAGTGTGATGCGATATCGCATTTTAGGAAGCATTAGAACACTATTGCTACGATACGTATTCATCTGCAAACGCTACTTCCTAGCATGGAAGTGTCGCATTTACATTCTTTTGAAGTGAATACGAGGTATACATGACACTTCGCAATGAATATTATATCTTCTCATGAAACATAGGAATGAGGTGCTATATCGCGTTTTGAGAAGCATTAGAACTCTATTGCCTATATACGTAGACATCTGCAAACTCTATTTCCTTGCCAGGAAATTTCGCACTTACATTCCACTGAAGTGAATACGAGGTATACATAACATTACACAATGAATATTATATCTTATTACGAAACATAGAAATGAAATACGACATCTTGTTTTAAGAAACATTAGAACTCTATTGCTACGATACGTAGACATCTGCAAACGCTATTTCCTAGCATGGAAGTGTCGCATTTACATTCATTTGAAGTGAATATGAGGTATACATGACACTTCGTAATGAATATTATACCTTATCATGAAACATAGAAGAGTGATGCGATATCGCGTTTTAGGAAGCATTGGAACTCTATTGCTGCGATACGTAGACATCTGCAAACGCTATTTCCTAGCAGGGAAGTGTCGCATTTACATTCTTTTGATGTGAATACGAGATATACATGACACTTCGCAATGAATATTATATCTTCTCATGAAACATAGCAGTGAGATGCGATATCGCGTTTTAAGAAGCATTAGAACTCTATTGCTACGATACGTAGACATTTGCAAAGGCTATTCCCTAGCATGGAAGGGTCACATTTACATTCTTTTGAAGTGAGTACGAGGTATACATAACACTCCATAATGAATATTATATCTTCTCATGAGACATAGAAGAGTGATGCGATATCGCGTTTTAGGAAGCATTGGACCTCTATTGCTGCGATACGTAGACATCTGCAAACGCTATTTCCTAGCATGGAAGTGTCGCATTTACATTCTTTTGAAGTGAATACGAGGTATACATGACACTTCGCAATGAATATTATATCTTCTCATGAAACATAGGAATGAGGTGCTATATCGCGTTTTGAGAAGCATTAGAACTCTATTGCCTATATACGTAGACATCTGCAAACTCTATTTCCTTGCCAGGAAATTTCGCACTTACATTCCACTGAAGTGAATACGAGGTATACATAACATTACACAATGAATATTATATCTTATTACGAAACATAGAAATGAAATACGACATCTCGTTTTAAGAAACATTAGAACTCTATTGCTACGATACGTAGACATCTGCAAACGCTATTTCCTAGCATGGAAGTGTCGCATTTACATTCATTTGAAGTGAATATGAGGTATACATGACACTTCGTAATGAATATTATACCTTATCATGAAACATAGAAGAGTGATGCGATATCGCGTTTTAGGAAGCACTGGAACTCTATTGCTGCGATACGTAGACATCTGCAAACGCTATTTCCTAGCAGGGAAGTGTCGCATTTACATTCTTTTGATGTGAATACGAGATATACATGACACTTCGCAATGAATATTATATCTTCTCATGAAACATAGCAGTGAGATGCGATATCGCGTTTTAAGAAGCATTAGAACTCTATTGCTACGATACGTAGACATTTGCAAAGGCTATTCCCTAGCATGGAAGGGTCACATTTACATTCTTTTGAAGTGAGTACGAGGTATACATAACACTCCATAATGAATATTATATCTTCTCATGAGACATAGAAGAGTGATGCGATATCGCGTTTTAGGAAGCATTGGACCTCTATTGCTGCGATACGTAGACATCTGCAAACGCTATTTCCTAGCATGGAAGTGTCGCATTTACATTCTTTGGAAGTCAATACGAGGTATGCATGACACTTCGCAATGAATATTATATCTTATCATGAAACATAGGAATGAGGTGCTATATCGCGTTTTGAGAAGCATTAGAACTCTATTGCTACGATACGTAGACATCTGCAAACGCTATTTCCTAGCATGGAAGTGTCGCATTTACATTCTTTTGAAGTGAATACGAGGTATACATGACACTTCGCAATGAATATTATATCTTATCATGAAACATAGGAATGAGGTGCTATATCGCATTTTGAGAAGCATTAGAGCTCTATTGCTACGATACGTAGACATCTGCAAACACTATTTCCTAGCATGGAAGTGTCTTATTTACGTTCTTTTGAAGTGAATACGAGGTATACATGACACTTCGCAATGAATATTATATCTTATCATGAAACATAGGAGTGAGATACGATATCGCGTTCTAAGAAGCACTAGAACTCTATTGCTACGATACGTAGACATCAGCAAACAATATTTTCTAGCAAGGAAGTGTCGCATATACATTCTTGTGAAGTGAAATCGAGGTATACATGACACTTCGCAATGAATATTATATCTTATCACGAAACATAGAAGTGTGATGCGATATCGCATTTTAAGAAGCATTAGAACCCTATTGCTACGATACGTAGTCATCTGCGAACGCTACTTCCTAGCATGGAAGTGTCGCATTTACATTCTTTTGAAGTGAATACGAGGTATACATGACACTTCGCAATGAATATTATATGTTATCATGAAACATAGCAGTGAGATGCGATATCGCGTTTTAAGAAGCATTAGAACTATATTGCTACGATACGTAGACATCTGCAAACGCTATTTCCTAGCATGGAAGTGTCGCATTTACATTCATTTGAAGTGAATATGAGGTATACATGACACGTCGTAATGAATATTATACCTTATCATGAAACATAGAAGAGTGATGCGATATCGCGTTTTAGGACGCATTGGAACTCTATTGCTGCGATACGTAGACATCTGCAAACGCTATTTCGTAGCATGGAAGTGTCGCATTTACATTTTTTTGGTGTGAATACGAGATATACATGACACTTCGCAAAGAATATTATATCTTCTCATGAAACATAGCAGTGAGATGCGATATCGCGTTTTAAGAAGCATTAGAACTCTATTGCTACGAAACGTAGACATCTGCAAACGCTATTTCCTAGTATGGGATGGTCGCATTTACATTCTTTTGAAGTGAGTACGAGGTATACATAACACTCCATAATGAATATTATATCTTCTCATGAAACATAGAAGATTGATGCGATATCGCGTTTTAGGAAGCATTGGATCACTATTGCTGCGATACGTAGACATCTGCAAACGCTATTTCCTAGCATGGAAGTGTCGCATTTACATTCTTTTGAAGTGAATACGAGGTATACATGACACTTCGCAATGAATATTATACCTTATCATGAAACATAGGATTGAGGTGCTATATCGCGTTTTGAGAAGCATTAGAGCTCTATTGCTACGATACGTACACATCTGCAAAAGCTATTTCCTAGAATGTAAGTGTCTTATTTACGTTCTTTTGAAGTGAATACGAGATATACATGACACTTCGCAATGAATATTATATCTTATCATGAAACATAGAAGTGAGATGCGATATCGCGTTCTAAGAAGCACTAGAACTCTATTGCTACGATACGTAGACATCTGCAAACAATATTTACTAGCAAGGAAGTGTCGCATTTATATTTTTGTGAAGTGAAATCGAGGTATACATGACACTTCGCAATGAATATTATATCTTATCACGAAACATAGAAGTGTGATGCGATATCGCATTTTAAGAAGCATTAGAACCCTATTGCTACGATACGTAGTCATCTGCAAACGCTACTTCCTAGCATGGAAGTGTCGCATTTACATTCTCTTGAAGTGAATACGAGGTGTACATGACACTTCGCAATGAATATTATATCTTATCATGAAACATAGCAGTGAGATGCGATATCGCGTTTTAAGAAGCATTAGAACTCTATTGCTACGATACGTAGACATCTGCAAACGCTATTTCCTAGCATGGAAGTGTCGCATTTACATTCATTTGAAGTGAATATGAGGTATACATGACACTTCGTAATGAATATTATACCTTATCATGAAACATAGAAGAGTGATGCGATATCGCGTTTTAGGAAGCATTGGAACTCTATTGCTGCAATACGTAGACATCTGCAAACGCTATTTCCTAGCATGGAAGTGTCGCATTTACATTCTTTTGATGTGAATACGAGATATACATGACACTTCGCAATGAATATTATATCTTCTCATGAAACATAGGAATGAGGTGCTATATCGCGTTTTGAGAAGCATTAGAACTCTATTGCTACGAGACGTAGACATCTGCAAACGCTAATTCCTAGCATGGAAGTGTCGCATTTACATTCGTTTGAAGTGAATACGAGATATACATGACACTTCGCAGTGAATATTATATTTTATCATGAAACATAGAAGTGAGATGCGATATGTCATTTTAAGAATCATTAGAACTCTATTGTTTCGACACGTAGTCATCTGGAAACGCTATTTCCTAGCAAGGAAGTGTCGCATTTACATCCTTTTGAAGTCAATACGAGGTATACATGACACTTCGCAATGAATATTATATCTGATCATGAAACGTAGAAATGAGATGCGACATCTCGTTTTAAGAAGCATTATAACTCTATTGCTACGATACGTAGACATCTGCAAACGCTATTTCCTAGGATGGGAGGGTCGCATTTACATTCTTTTGAAGTGAGTACGAGGTATACATAACACTCCATAATGAATATTATATCTTCTCATGAAACATAGAAGAGTGATGCGATATCGCGTTTTAGGAAGCATTGGATCTCTATTGCTGCGATACGTAGACATCTGCAAACGCTATTTCCTAGCATGGAAGTGTCGCATTTACATTCATTTGAAGTGAATATGAGGTATACATGACACTTCGTAATGAATATTATACCTTATCATGAAACATAGAAGAGTGATGCGATATCGCGTTTTAGGAAGCATTGGAACTCTATTGCTGCGATACGTAGACATCTGCAAACGCTATTTCCTAGCATGGAAGTGTCGCATTTACATTCTTTTGATGTGAATATGAGATATACATGACACTTCGCAATGAATATTATATCTTACCATGAAACATAGAAGTGATATGCGATATGGCATTTTAAGAATCATTAGAACTCTATTGTTTCGACACGTAGTCATCTGGAAACGCTATTTCCTAGCAAGGAAGTGTCGCATCTACATCCTTTTGAAGTCAATACGAGGTATACATGACACTTCGCAATGAATATTATATCTGATCATGAAACATAGAAATGAGATGCGACATCTCGTTTTAAGAAGCATTAGAACTCTATTGCTACGATACGTAGACATCTGCAAACGCTATTTCCTAGGATGGGAGGGTCGCATTTACATTCTTTTGAAGTGAGTACGAGGTATACATAACACTCCATAATGAATATTATATCTTCTCATGAAACATAGAAGAGTGATGCGATATCGCGTTTTAGGAAGCATTGGATCTCTATTGCTGCGATACGTAGACATCTGCAAACGCTATTTCCTAGCATGGAAGTGTCGCATTTACATTCTTTTGAAGTGAATACGAGGTATACATGACACTTCGCAATGAATATTATATCTTATCATGAAATATAGGAATGAGGTGCTATATCGCATTTTGAGAAGCATTAGAGCTCTATTGCTACGATACGTAGACATCTGCAAACACTATTTCCTAGCATGGAAGTGTCTTATTTACGTTCTTTTGAAGTGAATACGAGGTATACATGACACTTCGCAATGAATATTATATCTTATCATGAAACATAGGAGTGAGATACGATATCGCGTTCTAAGAAGCACTAGAACTCTATTGCTACGATACGTAGACATCAGCAAACAATATTTTCTAGCAAGGAAGTGTCGCATATACATTCTTGTGAAGTGAAATCGAGGTATACATGACACTTCGCAATGAATATTATATCTTATCACGAAACATAGAAGTGTGATGCGATATCGCATTTTAAGAAGCATTAGAAC